>NW_026129689.1:151184-296330 GCF_022985175.1 Labeo rohita | reverse complement strand
TATTCACTTACCCTTATGTCTCTAAATATAACATTCCTGTCCTTAGATTTCAGATCTCATTTGTATGGAGTTCAGATGAGACTAACAAGAGGTTTGGTGTCGTTTATGATCTCGAGTGTCAAATCTGAAATGAATATGTGAAATGGAGAATAATCAGGTTTGAGATCCAAATTGGAGGGGAGTGTTTTCAGTGAAAACAGCCTGATAACTTTAATAGTCTGAAATGAGTTTAAGAGACTTTTTTTATCCATTTTTGCTACTTGACATTCATAGTTTTATGGTGTTTTATAGCCAATGGCAGTTTGCCAGATGAAATGTGATGGTTTCTTCTGGATCTGCACCCATAAATGACTCAGAATGTCAAACTCTGATCATTCCCATCAGCCCACTGGAGCTGGATCATGATCTGGTCGATTGTAGTTTGTCATTTTGAGCAGATTTCTTCTCTCTGCTGTAAAGCGTTTACACAGAACACACGTGTGCTGATGCGTGTGACGCTTGAGAGAACACACCAACATCACATCAGGACACACACGAGTGCATTTCAGCCTTTGGGAAACGTTTGTTTCACACAATCATGACCAAAGCTTTAGCATGGATTCATTGCACTCATTCAACCCTCAAAGTTAGTTTGTTCAGTCTAGTGTATGTATACAAATAAATAAATGCACCTAAATTATTTTTTAACCAAAAATGAAATTTAAGTTTCATGTAAGCAGAGAAATAAAAAATAAATAAATAAATAAAATAAATTTTTTACCCTAACAAATCTTACATATTTCAACTTTTTTTTTGTTCAGAGATAATGCACAATGACTGGCCATTCGCAACCAAAATGTGTTTTATTGTACCAATGTATTTATTAAACATTTTTAATGCTTTTTTTTGCATCAGGGTTATTATAGTTAACTGAAACTAAAATTAAAAGCATAAAAACTAAAGTAACACTTTTGTTACTTAAATGTTGACAGAAATAGAATTTAAAACTTTTTAATTTTAATTTTTAAATAAATTATTTATTTTAATTTAGTTTAACTTGATTTACTAAAATAAGAAACTAAAATAAAAATGAATAAAAACTATATAGAACAAAAGCGCTTTCTCTTTTTTATATATATATATATATATATATATATATATAAATACATTTAAAATTTTAATTAATTAAAATTAAATTAATTTTAAATTTTTATTTAGTTTAACTTGATTTACTAAAATAACAAACTGAAATAAAAATGTTATAGAACAAAAGCTCTTTATATATATATATAAAAATATATATAAACTTTTTAATTAAATCTTTAAAACTTTTTAATTTAAATTTAAGTAATTAAAATTAAATGAATTAATAATTTTTTTTATTTTAATTTAGTTTAGCTTAATTCACTAAAATAACAAACTTAAATAAAAATGAATAAATATATATATATTAAATGACAAAATGACAAAAATCTACATGAAAACTATAAAAAAATTGTTAAGACTTTAACTAAAATCAAAATACAAAAATAGAAAATAAAACATCATTCAAATATTAGTAAAAACCATAAAATTATATTTTATATATTTAAATTGTTTATTGTATTTAATTTCATTTTAGCTCTTCATTCTACAAACAAATAAACAGTTTTTGACAGAACATTAGATTTTGATGTGTCTGACCTGTATTGAACATGTTTGGTGAAAACATGCAGGAAAATCCATGTCTGAATTAATGAAGCTGTCAGCTCTTATAAGGTCATTTCAGGCCTTAAAATGGCAGATGCATGAAAACCTTAACTGCAAATAACATGGTTTATGTTTGGACTCCAGTTGAAACTGCGTTTGTGACATTTGTGGCAATGCAGTAACATTCACTAGTCTACTGACAAAAGCCTTTGCGTCTCTAACGCTGAACTCTGTGCCTGTGGCGTCTCAAATCATCCATAAACTCTCAGATTTCCCAAAGCGATGGCGTCTGAAGTCATCAAACCCGTGTGATGTTGTAGAGTACAGTATTCCTGCTCGTGTCAGACGTAGGAGGATCTCTGCGTGTCCACTTCAGCGGTCGCCCACATCTGGGCTTTGTTTGCGGGGTCACGCCCGGCCCGTCGGAACTATATGTTCCTGATGCGTTCGCTCCTGTTTCACGCTCTATTTATAGAGCTGATGAGGAAGGATGCTTGAAATCCGATGCGCTTCCATTAAAATGGAGGGAAGGCAGGGCCGCTGCGGCTCTCTAATGGCTTTACGATGGAGAAACGCTTGAAATGAACCACTCTAACCTGACCTACGATAGCAATGCAGTAGATGTTGGTTTTTATAGACTCTTCACTCGTATTTCTGGTCTGATTGTGAAGGATTCATCAGTGATGTTGTTCTAATGGAAGCAAATGTTCATTTTTGTCATTGTCTTCAACTTGCTTTGTTTCTTAAATTGTTTTTTTTTTTAATCATATTTTATCAACCTTTCATCCTCTTCTCTCTGTCTTCCAGAGACATTATGATAAATGGTCCAGTTGTAAATCCTGGCTTTCAAAATTGATCAGTTTTGATAATTTAATGAAATTGATTGCTTAATACTGACAGGGATTTATTCTCATGTTAAAAAAGACTTTATTCACGTATAAATTTGAACTCTATTCTCGTAATATTTCAAATTTATTCAAGAATAAATTGAGACCAGGAGATATTCTTGTAAAGTTTCTACTTTCAAAAATATTTTGTCTTTATTCTCATAATATTTCAGCTTTATTCTTGTAATATTTAGATTTTATTCTCATAACATTTTGACCTTTTTTCTCGTATAATTTTAAACTTTATTCTCATAATATTTCAACTTTATTCTCTTTATATTTAAATTTTATTTTCATAATATTTCAACTTTATTCTTGTAATAGTTCGACTTTATTCTCTTTATATTTCAACTTTTTTTCTCATAATATTTTGAGTTTGTTCTCTTAATATTTCAACTTTATTCTCATAATTTTTCAATATTTTTTTATTTATTTATTTTTTTATGAAAGTATTTAGACCCAATTATCTTAGTATTTCTCTTAATATTTCAACTTTATTCTTGTAATATTTAGATTTTATTCTTGTAATATTTCAATTTTTATTCTCATAATATTTAGATTTTATTCTGATAATATTTTTACTTTATTCTCGTAATATTTCAACTTTATTCTCTTTATATTTCGACTTTTTTTCTCATAATATTTCGACTTTGTTCTCTTAATATTTCAGCTTTATTCTCATAATTTTTCTCAAATATATATATATATTTTTTTATGAAAGTATTTTTGTCAGTTTGTTATCATTTGAATGTATTTCTCTTTGAATATTTTGAGCTGCTGAAACATTCCAATTTTTTTCTCAAAGTTAAATCATCTTTATTCTCAATTTAATATTTGAATCTTATAAATTTTGAAAAAAAAATATAATGGAATTTGGAAAATAAAATGGATTTCATAGGGCCCTATTAGTTTTGAAAGTGATTCCATTGATATTTAAATATGCAAGGTCAGTCTGTGTCATTATTGGCTGTCAGTGTTTTTATCATTCAATTAGAAAAAAATTTTTTAAAACTGTATATTCCTTTTTTGTTATTTTAATACATGGACTTTTTATATTGAATCAGTCCAATTTTTCTAAGTTTAATTTTGTAAAATGTTTGTATTTATTGTCTTCTTTGTTAAATGAAAATTAAATCCATTTTCTAAGTTAAATTTTGTAAAATGTTTGTCTGGAAACATTCACATTCTGAAATCACTTTCTGTTTCTTTCTTCCCCTTTATTTATATTTCTATCTTTTGAAGCCATATGTAGTTGGTTATAATTCTTGACATACAATTGTTTTATTCAAATTATTTTAAACTACCAAGTAATTTAATAAAAGTGCACAACACAATTTGATATTTAAAGTCAGTAAGCTCATTAATAAAATAAAATAAAATAAAATGTAGATCAAGAATCATTTTGGAATGTGATTGTGAGGAGCCGGATTGGATTGTGATCATTTAATCAGTATTTGTTCTGTAAATGTATGTGACCTTACGTGACCTCTTTTGCCAGTTTGTTACATTTGAATGTGAGTGTTTGTTTGAATGTATCATTTGAGCTGCTGAGACACAGAGCTGCTATTGTAACATTTCATCCCTGATTTAAATGGAACTGACAAATTTTAAATTTTTGAAGGGTTTGGTTTTATAAAGGCCATTTGAAAAGTCAGTCAGCAGCTGGATTAGTATAAAAAGGACTTTAGTTATTTTGCTTTTCACAGTCTAGTTTATTATGATAGATCTAGTTTTGTTTGTTTTCACTGAAGAATCACATTTGGATGTTACGTTTGGAATTCGTCAGGCGGTTTGATCAAACGTGCGTCTGTCCTTCGAAGAGCTGCGCTTCCGTTCTGGAGCGTCCTCATGTTCCTGTGGGCTTTTCCCTGTGAATGAGAGCTCACATTTACAAACGCTGGATGTGGAGAGGAACTGGCCGTTGTTATAGCAACAGGCTGCAGGGCCAATCTGCCCACACACTCGTTTATGTGTGTGTGTGAATGTCCTGCGTTACTACCACTATGGCAGCTTCATCACAAACGCTCTTCTCAATGGAGACGTGTTTCATCATCAGCATGCATTCACATGCTGAGAATCCAATATGAATGCATAACTGGCAAAATAACATTTTGCATTATAAAAAAAAAGCTTTTTTTTGGCACTGTGGCAGTTTCTTGATTAACTAAGCCATTTGTTTAATTTAGATTCATGATTTAGATTGTTGCATCACTGTGCAAACCGCTTTTGCATGACTCTAATATGTATTCTGTTAGCTGATCTTTCATGATCTGAAGGTAAAGATGGTCATTTTGTGACTGTGATGTTTTTCTGTGTTTCAGGGAAATCCTCCTTGACAATACAGTTCGTGGAAGGCCAGTTTGTTGACTCCTACGACCCCACGATTGAAAACAGTAAGTGGGGTGTTCAATGTCAAATCAACCAAATTACAAAAACTTCCCCAGCTCAAATTTTTGATTTTGCTAATATTTTTTTCTGGAGAAAGATACACATGATGAAAGCCAAAATATTAAATGTCAAGAATGAATATTTACTGGGTAATCCACTATTTTGTAGAGGGAGGTCAAAATAACAATTTTCACATTAGATTCAGAGCCAAGTTATGGGGGGTAAAAATGACTTTAGAAAGATGACAGCATCATAATGTTATTTTTACACAGAGATTGTTAGTTCTAGTAGTAAAATCTATTGACTTTATCAATCTTTGTTGCATTATGTGTCAATGGTGACCATTCAAAAATGGGGAAACGGCACTTTTCAGGTTTTTCTCCAAAGTTTGCATGCCTGTAACTCAAGAAGTATTAAAGATATTTTAATTCCCTTTCAGATATTGGGTTTTAACAAACTTTCCTTTTGGCTTCTTTATTTTTAAGGCCCTATGAGATTTGGCTCTAGGAGTAAATCATTACAAGATACAAGTCTAATTTCAACATTATTTCTTCTTCAGACATTGTTTTTTAAATAATATAAGCATCAGCTGCATACAAAGTGACCAACATTTGGTTTTCAACCATTGAAAATGGGTAAATATTCAACAATCAGGACATAGAGCCTCATCGAGATCCCCATGTCTCTGAGACTGAATGATGTAGGGCCTTGAAAATTAAGATTCCTTAAGAAAATTTTATGAAGAACTAGAATCTAAAATCATATTGTGATATCTGTAATACTTCTTGGATTATAGGCACACAAACTGTGGGAAAATAATATTTATGGCACTCAGACAGGTATGTTCAAAGCAGTTGTTAGAATTTACATTTTTATTTTTTTTTTTTATTTAAATTTTAACATTTTATGTGCTCTCTTATATATATATATATATATTTAAATTGTTTTAAGTTATTTCATTTTTAGTCATTTCAGTATGTCAACTTAAACTTGTTTTATGTAAGTTAAATGTTTAGTGTTTTCAAGTTTATTTTTTTCATTTAACATTTATATTGTATTTCTGCTTAATTTCAATAAACTACAACAATTTTAATGGTTTAATTGTTTTTTTAATTTTTGTTAAAAACAACTGCATTTGTGTCTAGCTGTGTCAAAGGTTCACAGCTTTTTGAAGATTCATTTCTGCATTAAAATGTGTTTGAGAATCATGCAATCTCATTAGTATTGGATTCTGAATATTTGATATTGCTGAAAAGTATTTTTTAAAACACAATCATTTAAAATTCTAAGCTAAAAAAAAATAAAAAAAATAAATAAAAAAAAATAAATTAATTAATTTAATTAAAAAAACTGAACATTGCAAATGCTAAATATTTTAGTTTTGAAAAAAAAAAACTTTGCAAATGCTAAATTAAACAAAAGAAATACATAAAATTAAAAAATGAAATATTTTTGTTTGATTAAAAAACTGCAAATGCTAAATAAAAAATTTTTTTCTTTAAAAGTGAGCTTTGCAAATGCTAAATATTTTGGTTTGGAAAAAAATAGCTTTGCAAATGCTAAATAAAAATTAATTTTTTAATTTGTATTAAAAACAACTTGCAGATTCAGTTCATTAAAATGTGTTTAAGAATCACGCAATCTCACTAGTATTGGATTTTGAACATTTAATATTGCAGAAAAGTTTTTTGACAGAAGGAAATGAGATACATCTCTTGTGTCAAGATTATTTGTTCTTCAGACATTCCTCTTTAAAAGAAAAGAAGTCTCATATTTTTTCAGACTGACCCACTTTTGGTTTTTGACCACTGCAAATGTGGACATTTTAAAGATTTACTCCTGGAGCTTTACAACCGAGTCTCATAGGGCATTAAAAATAAAGATGCCAAAGGGAATGTTTCTTAACACTCAATATCTAAAAGGGCATTAAGATATCTTTAATATTTCTTGAGTTACAGGCATGCAAACTATGGAGAAAAACTTTAAAAAGTGCTGTTTCCCCATTTTTGAATGTTCACCATTGACACATAATGCAACAAAGATTGATAAAGTCAACAGATTTTACTAATAGAGCTACCAATCTCTGTGTAAAAATGAGATAAAGATTCTGCCATCATTCTGAACTCATTTTTACCCCCCTGTAACTTGACTCTAAATCTAAGGTGAAAATTGCCTTTTTGTGTTTGTGACTAGGAAACTCAGATTTGTAGATGAATGACTCTTACAAATCAGTTCTGTGATTATGACTCACTGAATCGTTTGGTTACTCACTGTACTCTGATTCTCTCTTCATATAAATATGTCAATGTTGGGCACTTTAATACAATTAATCACAAAACCAGATGATGCAAAATGAGCTGAATGGATGCGAGCACATGCAGCATCAGCGCTTTTGCTGCTGATCACAGACGCAGTGAAGCTTCAGATGAATTGTTTCTGCCGCTTTGAGCAGCTGTTTAAATAGACCAGACTTTGTTTTATCATTAGCTTATGATGGAATATTCTTAATGCAGCTGTCCATCAGTGGAACTGTGAGTGGGTGGAGCCTATATATAGGGGTGGGGCTTGAACAGAGTGGGTGTGGTTTGACGCTGAGATGACTCCACCTCTGCTGTTCTGTGCTTGTCAACTCTCCTGATTGTTTTAAATGAAAAACATTTTTTTTTTTAGTGATTGTATGACTAGATTTGTATTTGCGGAAGGAATTTTCAGTGTTTGTGGTTCAGCAGTAAAATTAAAAGTTTATAAATTTGTCACTGAAAATAAGTTATGATGTAATTAAAATAATTTAATCCATCCTAAAGCATTTAATAATGTCTAAAATTGAGACATTTTTACACTATTTGCATTAGCTGATAAACATGAACGCTTGGCAAATCCCTTTCTTTTTGACTAAATATTAATGCTGAATCCTGAAAAATAACATGTATGATGGGTTTGCACAAAAATATTCTGCAGCACAACTGTTTTCAACATTGCTAATAATTAGAAATATTTCTTGAGGAGCAAATCAATATATTAGAATGATTTCTGTAGGATCATGTGACACTGAAGACTGGAGTAATGATGCTGAAAATTCAGCTTTGATTATAGAAATAAATTATGTTTTAGTATAGATTCAAATGGAAATCAGATATTTTAAATTGTAATAATATATCACATTTTTGTTGTATTTTTGATCTGGTGTTTTTTGTTTCTTTTTTCAGCATTTACGAAAATGATCACCGTGAACGGTCAGGAGTATCACCTGCAGCTTGTCGACACAGCGGGGCAGGTGAGAACCACGTCTTTATTTCTACCTGTCACTGAGTTCACATTTTAGTTAGTTAGTTAGTTAGTTTAGAATTTTAAAATATTGTTTTTTAAAAAATAATTTTCAGCAATATCAAATGTTCAGAGTCCAATACTAGTGAGATATTATGATTCCTGAAAACATTTTAATGCAGAATGAATCGGTGAAAGGCTGTGAACCTTTAACACAGCTAGACACAAATGCAGTTGTTGTTTTTAGAGAAAATTAAAAAAGTAAACCTTTTTTTTTTTCATTAATTAATTAATTTATTTTAGCATTTGCAAAGTTCTTTTTAAAACTGAAATATCATTTGTAAAGGTCATTTTTAAAAAAAAAAAAAAAATATATATATATTTTTTTAGCATTTGCAAAGTTTGGTTTTTTTTTCCACACAAAATATTTGTTTATTTATTTATTTTAGCATTTGCAAAGTTTTTTTTTTCAAACCAAAATATTTAGCATTTTACAAACTTTATTTTTTAAAAACAAAAAAAATATTATTTTATTTTATGTAGGTTTTGTTTGTTTGTTTAATTTAGTGTTTGAAAAATTCTTTCTTTTTTTCCCAAACCAAAATATTTGGCATTTGCAAGTTTAGTTTTATTTTATTTTTTTTATTAAAATATTTTATTTTTTATTTTTTGTAATTTTTTTTTGTTTTGTATTTGTTTTTGTTTAATTTAGCGTTTGCAAATTTCTTTCTTTTTTTTCTTTTTTTGCTCAAACCAAAATATTTTATTTATTTATTTATTTTACTTTCTATTTTAAATTATTGTGTTTTTAAAAAATTTTTTTGGCAATATCAAATGTTCAGAGTCCAATACTAGTGAGATTGCATGATTCTCTAACACATTTTAATGCAAAAATTATTTTTGCAAAAGGCCTTGAACCTTTGACACAGCTAGACACAAATGCAGTTGTTGTTTTTAATGAAAATTTAAAAAATTAAACCATTAAAAATTGTTGAAGTTCATTGAAATAAAACAGAAATTCAATATAAATATTAAATGACAAACGTAAACTTGAAAACACTAAACATTTAGCTGACATGAAACAAGTTTAAGTTAACATACTAAAATGTCTAAAATGTCTTAAAAAAACCAAAAATGTAAAATCTAAGTACAAATATTAACAAACATAATAGTTTATAAATAATACTAAAATAACGGTGTTCTTATAAAAACATGATGTCATTAATTCTTAGAAATTCTGATTTCATCTGTCTGAAGTGTTTTGAATTTCTCTCTTTCAGGACGAATACTCGATTTTCCCACAGACGTACTCCATAGATATCAACGGTTACATTTTGGTGTATTCAGTCACGTCAAATAAAAGGTAAGAGAACAGAATATTTCTCCTGACGCTTGATAAATCCTCAGGTTTTCTCTCCTTTGAAGCACAGTCGTCTTTGATTCCTGAAGGAAGCGTCTGTGTTTAATGTGAAGATAAAAACGAGCGCTGAAATCCTGCTGATGACTGTGAGAATGTGCTTTATGAATGAAACATTGCATCTGATTGAATTCTCATTAGTTTGAGACATGACGTCTTGTTTCTAGGATATCCAGCCGTCCTCACTCAGTTATTAAATAAGATCCCATTTCATATTCTGAACATTAAAGGAGAACACAACAATTCACAAATAATTTACTGACCCTCCTTTTCATCCAAGATGTTCATGTCTTTCTGTCTTCAGTTGTGAAGAAATTATGTTTTTTGAGGAAAACGTTTCAGGATTTTTCTCCATATAATGGACTTCATTGGTGATTTTGAACTTACAAAATGTAGTTTAAATGTGGCTTCAAAGACTCTAAACAATCCCAGATGAGGAAGAAGAGTCTTATCTAGCAAAACCATCGCTCATTTTTTACAAAAAATAAAAATGTGTGTACTTTTTAAGCACAAAAGCTGGTGTAGCACAGGTTCTGGGATGCGCGTCCACGACGTTACGTACAATTGAATCACATCGAAAGTTCACGCTGAACTACAGACCCAGTGTTTACAAAGCGAACGCGCAAAGACTAAGAAAATGCAAGTAAGTCAAACACTGTTTACAAACAAAAAGATACAATGATGTCGGACCATTCTGAAGTTGTAGGAGAAAATAAGATGGAGTTTTTTGCCATACTCAGTACACAGACGATGAACATAGACATGATTCGTAGTAGTGATGGGAAGTTCGGATCATTTGACCAACTTTGACCTTGGAGTCTCGTTCAGCAAAATGAACAAATCTTTTTTGTTCATTTTAGCAAAATATAATTAAAATGTTGCGTGTCACTTTTCTTACGCCGGTTTCACACTGCACGCGTAAGCAGGACGTAACAGCGCATATTTTTTTCGGTGCCCATGTTAACGAATGAGTGCATTCACACCGCCTGCAGTGGCAGCGCGTAGCAGGAGCGACAGTGCAGCGATCGTTTCGGCCCGAGTCTATTTTTGCTGCGCTGCTTACGCTCGCTTTCAGTGGCAATGTATTGATTATGGCCAAAATACACAGGAAAAAAGTAGCAGTTTTACCTCAAAAAGTACATTGACGATATCTGCCGTGTTTTAAACACAGTATTATGTAGTTTCCCGAACTTCCAAAACAAGTTTAATTAATTTATACTGTTTTTTTCTGATGTTACTGATTCATTGTAATTATATATAAAAGGTTCAAGGCCTTTTATTTCTAGGATATCCAGCCGTCCTCACTCAGTTATTAAATAAGATCCCATTTTATATTCTGAACATTAAAGGAGAATCCACTTCCAGAACAACAATTCACAAATAATTTACTGACCCTCCTTTTCATCCAAGATGTTCATGTCTTTCTGTCTTCAGTCGTGAAGAAATTATGTAGCAGTTTTACCCCAAAAAGTGCATTGATGATATCTGCCGTGTTGTAAACACAGTATTATGTAATTAACAAGATAAAAATATTTTTTTCCCGAACTTACAAAACAAGTTTAATTCATTTATACTGTTTTTTTTTTTTCTGATGTTACTGATTCATTGTAATTATTCTATTAGCCTATATATATATATATATATATTATATATTTATTATTACAACTACATGTTGCAATAAGAACAGGTGTCATGCTGACATCATGATGACACTTGTAAACAAACGCACGTGTCACAGGCGGGTAGTTTTCAGAGTGCAACTGCCAAGAAGACCATCATAGACGACACTCGTCTCATCGTAGAAGTTGAGAAACATACAATCATTTATGATCCTCAACATTTGCTGTATAAAGACTTGCAGACGAAGGAAAAAACGTGAGGAAGTTGCAGTATCTGTTGGTGTAGTAAGTAATTTTTTTGTTACAAATTTACGCTGGCCCACGAGCGAACAAATCAATAGGACTACAGATAGGTAAACACAATATAGCACGTAATATTGACATCTATGATGTATGTGACTGTACTTTACATTTCTGTCTTACTTTTTGAGAAATTGATCATTTAAAAAACATTTCTATGAAGAACTTTGATATGTAGACAGTTATGCATTATCCTTAAGTTTTTTGTGATGGGTAATGTATGTACATTTAATGCTTCTAATATATGTAAACAAAAAAAAATTGCTTATGTTTTTGCCGGTGCCGGTGTGAAAGCAAAATGGCTTTGCGCTGCTTCTGCTCTGCTTACGTCCTGCTTACGCGTGCAGTGTGAAACCGGTGTAACACATCTACTGCTTACACAAACACTGATCACACTACAAACAAGACAAAACTATAATGCTGTAAGAAACAGAAAAGATTCATTCATTGTTTACCTGGGTCTTTAGTCTATGATTCGCTGACCTCACCTCTTATCTGACAAGTTTTCGGGTTTGAGTCGTTCGCTCATCACGTGACAGCGCCATCAGATAAACGAACGATTCGAAAAACAGGTGAACTAATTCCAGTACAGAACCTAATAGGATGTTGCGCATGCGCGACTGAACGAATCACTCCCCGAGACGACTTGTTCTTCCTGAGTCACATTAAAGATTCGTTCAAAATGAAGGAGTCGTTCAAGAACAACCCATCGCTTCATTTGACCATTACAGAGGAGGAATGGGAACTGGTCTGGAGTCAGGCAAATAAAATCTCTATTTGCAATAGGGCCAAAGCTATTCATCTTAGGATTGTGCATAGATTGCATATTACACCCCTTCTTAGAAGCAAGTTTGACTTCAGCAATTCACCATTATGTGTTAAATGTGACACGACTAGACACGACTTGCGCGAATAAATCGTGCTATTCGTGTGTACTTGGACTCTTGAACATTTTGAGTTTACTCGCTTCATTCGCACATGAAATTCACTTCACAACAGACGCGAATTCGTGTCATGGGAGGGGCTTCTGCCAGGCGGCTCCAGTCTCGTTGCGAAATGGCTGACATGGATTTTGTCAAGACGGTAGCTGCGCTTTATGTGCTATGGAAGACTGAAAAACGGCGTAGACTCGTTCGGCGCCGTCTCTGGGTCCATCAGATCAGTCCGTCAATATGTATACAGCTCAAACTGAGTAAAGAGCGTTATTTACAACTTACGAGATTGTCTGACCTCCTCACTCACTTTCTTCCAAGCAAGATTCTTATTATTCCTGTTTCTATAAGAGTACATAGATGTAGCGTACAGCTCCGGGTATCCAGATACAGCGACGATGATTTTGTCCTCCATTGTTGTTTCGGATTTCTCCTTCCGCTCACTATGTCATAATCAAGCTCCTGATTGGTTAACGCGGTGCGAATATTCGCCAAAGTTCAGATTTTTCAACTCGGCGCGAATCACGCGTTCACACGTCAAACGCCCAAAACGCTCCATTCGCGCGAATCGCGCCGCAGGATGTATATTCGCGTCTTTGCATTGACTTAACATGTAAATCACTCGCGCTTAAAGCTTCATTCGCGTCTGGTGTGAACGCACCTTGAGGTGGAGGTGGGAGATTATACCCATTTATTATGGAACTGTCCTGTTATTAGAGCTTATTGATCAAAAGTTATTGTTCGAGCCGTATGTTTGGACTTCAGCTACAGTTGGACCCATTGTCTTTGATTTTAGGTCTTCCAGTTGGACAATTGCGGAATAAATTCAACAGACGTTTATTTGACATTCTAGCCTTTGCTGCCAGAAAAAATATATTGTTAACTTGGATCAGTGACAAACCCCCATCTTTGAAAGGATGCCACAGGATTATTAAGGAAATGATTCCCTTAGAATTTTTAACTTTAACTTCGTTATTCATATGTCAACTGAAGCTTTTCCTCAAGTTTGGACTCCATATATTGATGTCTCGTTAAACAATATTTTGAGTTTTGGTATGCAATAATGCTCTTTTTTTTTTCTTCTCCCTTTTCTTTTCTTTTCACTAGCATTGTAAAAGATGGGCATTGTTTGTTGGTTATATGTTGTTTGTTTAAATGTTCATAAAAAGATGCAAAAGATCCCCTTCTTCCTCATCTGGGATCATTTAGAGTCTTTGAAGCTGCATTTAAACTACATTTTGTAAGTTCAAAATCACCAATGAAGTTCATTATATGGAGAAAAATCCTGAAATGTTTTCCTCAAAAACCATCATTTCTTCACGACTGAAGACAGAAAGACACGAACATCTTGGATGACAAAGGGGGTGATACATTATCTGTGGATTGTTGTTCTGTAAATGGACTTCTCCGATCAGATTTCATATTCTGTACATTAACAGACTGTAATTGTGGTTTCATTTCTGGTGAAGGGAGTAAAGCGCTGATCTCAGATCTGTGGATCAGAATGACAATCCATGTCTGTGTTTGTTCTTCATCTTCATCTTCGTCTCTGGATGTTTGATGTGAAATAAATGATGACGTTGTGTTTCACCCTTTAACCCGTTATAAAATCCCTGCACTGTTAGTGCTGACAGTCTTTGCTGTTTCAGAATGTGAATATGTGAATGATTATGTGTCTGTGAACAGCGTCGTTCGTTATATTCGTCTCCCTGTGGCTGTAAATGGAGTCGTCTAGAGGTCAAAACCCAAGGACGTGATTTGACTGTAATAACTTTGACCTGGACAATGTCACAACTCTATGACTCTGTGAATTTCTCATTAATGCTTTTGGAGGATGATGAGGTTTATGCAGTAGTTTTTCCACATGAGCAGGTGTTTAATTGCTTTATGAATGATGCAATAAGCCACAAGATGTTTTACAGTGATTTTATCCTCTGGTTAATCACCTCTGCCTGTTTTATTCTCGTTTTTACTAAAAATGATTTAGTTTTAAATAAAATGACCATTCTGATCCGTCTCTCCCTCTTCCTTGCAGTTTTGAAGTAGTAAAAGTTATCCATGAAAAGTTGTTGGATATGGTGGGAAAAGTACAGTAAGTCATTTTTTTTTTTTTTGCAAACAAAAAAAATATTTGTATTTATTTTTATTCCTTTTTATTTAGCATTTGCAAAGTTCAGCTTTTTTAACAAAATGTTTAATTTATTTATTTTTATCAATTTGTTTTTATTTATTTTTTTGATCATTTGCAAAGTTTAGTAATAAAAAAAAAGCATTTTTAAAAAATGTTATGTATTTTTAATTTAGCATTTGCAAAGTTCCTTTTTTCAAACAAAAATATTTCATTGTTTTATTTTGTTGTTTTTTGTTGTTTAATTCAGCATTTGCAAAATTATTTAGTTTTACACAAAATATTTATTTTAGCATTTGAAAGGTTCGTTTTTTTTTTATTTAGTATTTGCAAAGTTTAGTTTTTTCAAACTAAAATATTTATTTATTTTAGCATTTGCAAAGCTTATTTTTAAAGGAAAAAAATCATTTGCAAAGTTTAGTATTAAAAATAAAAATTGCATTTAAAAAAAAATATTTTTTGTTTAATTTAGCATTTGCAAAGTTCCTTTTTTTCAAACAAAAATAGTTATTTTAGTATTTGCAGTTTTTTTTCAAGCCAAAATATTTTATTTTTCAAAGCTAATTTTTAAAGAAAAAAAATATTTTTGACTATTCTGAGAAAAGTTTAGTTTTTTCAAACTTAAATATTTTGTTTTACTTTATGATTTGTTTTTATTTATTTTACCATTTGCAGAGTTGTTTTTTCCAAACATTTTTTTTTTTTTTTAGCATTTACAAAATATTTAGCATTTGCGAAGTTGAGTTTTTTTGTTTTGTTTTTTTTTTCCAATCAAAAATATTTCATTGTTTTATTTGTTTTTATTTAGTTTTAGTTTGTTTTTCATTTATTTTGGCATCTGCTGAGGTTTCTTTTTTTTTTTTTCTTTTTCAAACCAAAATTTGTTTTTCTTTCTTTATTTATTTTTGGTTAAGAATTTATAGAGTTCAATTTTTCTATTACTGAGACTGTAATTGTTTTGATAATTCAGTCTAGTTGCATATCATAGTCAAACCATTTTACTTCCACAGTGTGATAAATTTCCCAAAAAAACATTTAACAAGAAAAAATGCATAATATGACCAGGAACATGCATTAAAAATATAAAAGGGCTCTGTTTAGACTGTAATGCTACATAAATGACACTGACATGTATCTAATGTCCTCTTTTCCTAGAGTACCCATAATGCTGGTGGGCAATAAGAAAGATCTTCACATGGAGCGGTACATGACGTCAGGCTGATTCTGCATGAGTTTGATGAATGTTGTGCTCTGATGATGATGATGATGAATCATGGAGGTTCACATGTTCCTGCACATCAGACCCATGAACTGTGGGAACCAGAGATCTGTGTATGTGTGTGTGTGTGTGTGTGATTGATTGGTCTCTGATGTACGGGTCAATCTCAGGGTCAAGTGCATGCATTACACACATGCAGATATGTGTGCTCGTTTTTAATCAAAATTTGTTTATCTGTGCATATTAATAACACTGAGATAAATTGAGAGCATGATGACTTTATTTCCATCACTAGTAGTAGTGCTCATGATGATGTGATGAAGAATGAAACTCTACATTCGGGATGAATATTTCCGACAGTAGCAGGAAGTGATGTAATGGTGTTGGATCTGAGCACAGATCCCGAGGCGGTGGAGCGTAAGCGCCGTCATCATCCCTCACTACTGTTTTCTTCATAATGTGAGCGTAACGTGAGCCTCGAGGAGGAGGAGGAGTTTGGTTATTACTGGACTGAAGCCCAAACACACTCTCACACACACACACACTCACACACACACACACTCACACACACACACACACACACACACACACACACACAGGAAAGGAAATGAAACCCATCGATATGCAGAGACTGTGTGTATGTGGTGTACAAATGCTCGTCTGCAGCAAATCGATCCTCTGAGATTCTGCTTCCATCAATAATTACATGTCCAGTGTTCATTCCTAATCAAATCTTATTAATGATATAAAAAAGAAATGAAACCTCAATAGTAATAAAAAAAAAACAAAATTATTTTTCATTTATCATTTTTTTAACAAAAGAAAAAAAAAAAAAAAAAATTTATTTTATTTGTTATATATATTTTCATATAGCATTTGCAAAGATGTGATTTTTATATATTTATTTATTTTTTTTTATAAAAGGATTTGTCCTAAATGACATTTTTTTTTTTTATTATATATTGCATTTGCAAAAATGTGAAAATTTTTTGTTTTTTATTTTACTTTATTTTATTTTACTTTATTGGTTTAATTTAGCATTTGCAAGTTTTTTGTAAATTATATGAACCAAAAAAGCTTCAAAACTGGAAAAAAAAAAAAAAAAAAAAAAAAGCTAAAAAATGTATGAAAAATTACAAATAAAAATAAATGTAACCTAAATAGCAATATAAAAAATGGCAAATGCATAACAAGAATTTAAAAACTTAAATTAAAGCTGAGAATATAAAAAATATTTATTTTAGCATTTGTGAAGTTTTTTTTTCCAAACAAAAATATTTAGCATTTGCAGAGTTTATTCTTTTCAAACTAAAATATTTCATTGTTTTTTTTTATTAATATTTTAGCATTTGCAAATTCTTTGTTGTAAACCAAAATTTTTAGCATTTGTTTTTTTTTTTTATTTTTTTTTAAATATGCAAAAATATTTCATTGTTTTTATTTTATTTTACTTTATTTTATTTTACTTTATTGGTTTAATTTAGCATTTGCAAGTTCATTTTTTTTTTCCAAACAAAATATTTATTTATTTATTTTAGCATTTGTGAACTCAAAGCTTCTTTCATTAAAGTTTTTCTTTAAATTGACAGAAAATTATTAATTTATTTATTTGGTTTTTATTTATGTATATTTTTTTGAAATAAAATGAACAAAAAAAGCTTCAAAACTGGGAAAAACGTTTAAGCTGGAAAAAAATTGATCTTAAAAAATAAAAAGATGAATAAAAATAAATTTAACCTGAATAATAATGTATAAAAAAAAAAAATGGCAAATGCACATAACAAACATATAAAAATTCAAATAAACTGAGAATATAAAACAACATAAAAAAGCACCATTGTTCTGACCAACATGATGAAACAGATGTTTTTGATTTATTTTTGCATTAGCTCTGTTTCTTGAGGTTATTTATTTATTTAGTCTGTTCATTCATTAGTTTATTAATTAGTGTTTCACAGTGATTTAAATGTTCAGATCAATCAGATCTGAATATTGCCAAAGTCTGATTGATATCAAAAATATCAAAAAAGTTTACCTGTATTTAAGTCAAATCAATGAAGCTGAAGTTTATCATTTTTTGAATCAATACATTTGACATTTGTTAAATGTTTAATTGTGAATATGTCATTAGTAATGATTTTGTATGTTATTTATTTTCAGTGTGATCAGCTGTGAAGAAGGCAAAGCTTTGGCGGAATCGTGGAACGCAGCGTTCATGGAGTCCTCAGCCAAAGAGAATCAGGTGATGATGCATTTCCTGTCTCGCCTCCTTCCTCTTCCTCTAGTGTTTTGTGTGTTTCTCTGAGGAACTGTCAGACGTTGATCGATGATCTGATGATTCTTCAGTGAGACACGAACCAGTCGATGAACGAGTTTGTGTAATAAATGAACGTGTTCCTCCTCAGCTGACGTCATCAGTCCCTCTCATTATTCAGTTTTGCATCTCAAAACGTTCTTCCAGTAGTTTTCCAGACTCTCACTGAAACTCTGGAGTTTCTGACAGATCAGACCGATGTGAAGGTTCGTCGTGGTCCTGCTGGACGTCTGATGTCTGGTGTCTCACAGGAGAATCAGCTTTATTTATAGAGGTGTTGATGAAGAGCTGCGGCTGATTACATTCATTCTCTGCTGAAAACTACCATTTGATTTTACAGTCATTTTGATTTTATGTATTCATTGTTTCTCTTTATTTGTTTTAGTTAAAGTTTGAATAATTTTGCTGTGTGTTTTGCTATTTTTATTATTTTTTAGATGGCTATGTAGTTTTTTTTTTTTTTTTTTTTCCCTCAGTTTTAGTTATTGGAGTACATCTTTATTTTATTTTATTTTATTTTATTTTATTTTATTTTATTTTATTTTATTTTATTTTTATTTTGGTGAATAAGTTTTACAAATTTTGCTGTTTTTAATATTTTTATGTAATATTTTTTTTATAAATGTAAAATAGTTTTTATTCATTTTTTGCTAATTTTGAAAAAAATTTTTTTTTATTTTATTTTATCTCATTTTCTTATTTTATTTTATTCAACATATTTATATATATTTTGACATTTAATTGACATAAATAAAAATAATAATAAATAAAATTTATTTCATTTTTTATTTATTATTTAATCTATGTAGCTTTTATTATTATTATTTTTTTTATTATTAAATTAAGATTTTTTTTTATTATTATTATTATTATTTTATTATTATTATTATTATTTTTTTGTAATTAAAACAAAATATTTTATTCCAGTAAAATGATGGCATTTTAGTGAGGAGAATTCATTGACAGAACAAATATTTACACCTTTAATTAATATCTTACATGTTGTTTCAACCATGTTTCAAGATATGATAAAAATTGTATTTATTTATTTATTTAGCTTTTTAATTTATAATTTAGAATAGTGTTAATTTCAGTTAAATTTTTTTGTACTTTTGATGCATTTTTGTCATTTTATGAGTATTGTTGTTTTAAAATGTCTATGTAGCTTTTATTTATTTTTTTATTTTTATTAAATAATACACCTTTAATTATTTAATATCTTACATGTGATGTTTCAAATGTGTTTCAAGATATGATATAGATTTCATTTATTTATTTATTTATTTATTTTCTGTTTTAAAATGTGCTATAATTATATTTGCATCTTTGCTATTATTTTCTTTTCTGCCATTCTTCTTTAACGTTTGTTGCTGTTTTATTAATTTAAATGTTTTTGACTGCCGGTGTTATTTTGTCTTGTTAATTTATAATTTATAATAATGTTAATTTCAGTTAAATTTTTAGTACTTCTGATGCGTTTTTGTCATTTTTATGAGTATTGTTTTAAAATGTCTATGTAGCTTTTATAATAAAAAAAAAAATTAAATTACATTTTTAAAAATTATTATTATTATTATTATTATTATATATTATATTATATATTATATAAAAATGTAATTAATTTAATTTTTATTTTATTTCACAAAAAATAGTGAAATAAAAATAGTGAAATTTTTTTTTTTTTTTGTTTGTTTTGTTTAAGCTGAAATCAGTGGAATACAATGAACAAGGGATCAAGATCCTGATTTTGGCGTGACGTTTGTGTGTTTGCAGACGGCCGTGGAGGTGTTTAAGAGGATAATCCTGGAGGCGGAGAAGATGGACGGCGGCGCTCCTCAGGGCCGGACGCCCTGCTCCATGATGTAGATAACCCCGCCCCTCTCCCCGCCCAGACCCCGCCCCTCTCCCACAGTCTGCCCCGCCCACCGGAGAACCAGCACAAACTTTTCTAGCAAGCATGTTTGTTTGAGGCTGGAGTTTGGGCTTCTGTGAGCGCCTGCGCCTGCGCCTGCGCTTGTGTTTTGTCGTCTAGTTGTAGGATGAAAGGGTTCGAACAGGGTTGGAGATGTTTGCTAGAAAAGTCTGTTTCCAGCCCCTCCTGCCCGGCCGCACCGCAGCACTGGACACTGGGAAACGAATCCCTCTACTTGAAGTGGCTAACTGCCTGTTTCCTGCATAGACATGTCGGCTTTTTCTTTTAAACCTTTTTATACTTCATTTGACTTCTTTTAATTTTTTTAGTTGTGTGATCTTTTTCTTTTAATTATTCCTTTGTGAGAGCGAATCTGTCGACGAATAACACACAGACACACACGGACATGCGCGCGTCTTCAGCCTTACGTTTCCGTTCAGCTCTTCTCTACCTCTCATCCTCCTCTCTGTTCCCCCAAACCCTCTGGAATTTGTATATCGTGTTTCTTAAACGGTAATTATGGCCAATAAAGTTGGCAGCATTCATTCGCTAGTGAATGTTGTTGGACTTTTTTGATTGTAATCATTAAACGCAGCATTTTGTTTCACTATCACTCGACTCGACTGCTCTCATTTACACATTTATTAACGCTAGACGCTCACTAACTATTAATAAGTGTACGATGATTTGTTTTCTTAAAGATTAATATTTTAATAATTTTTTTTTTTTGTTTGCTGGTTTTTCATGCTTAAGTGAATTTTACATCTATATCGATTTTGTTCATTTTTATTTATTAGTTTTAGTTTGTTTTATTTGACCTTTTTTATTAATTACACATACACAGACAAAATGTGTCAAGTATAATTTTCTTTCCCTTAATGATTAATATTTTAAGATTTTTTTTTGTGTGTGTGTGTCAATTTTTCATGCTTAATTGAAATGTGTAGTGTCACAATTTAAGTTAGTTTTTTATATTTTCTGTTTTTATTTTTATTTTCATTTTAGCTCAAGTTTGTCATTTTGTCCTGTTTTTTTTTTTTTTTTTTTTTTTCTCATTTTTCATCTATATTGATTTTATTCATTTTTATTTATTAGTTTTAGTTTATGTTATTGTACTTTTTTTTTGTTTTTTTTACTAACTACATACGCATAGACAAAATGTGTTAAGTATATGCTTTTTTTTTTTTTTGCCTATTGTTTGATGTTTTATTCGTTTTTTTTATGCCTTTTTATGCTTAATTTAAATGTATAATGTTACATTTTAAATTACATTTTAATATTTTCTTTTTTAACTCATTTTTTAATCAATATTTTATTCATTTTTATTTTTAATTTTAGTTTTATTTGCTAATTTAATTTGTTTTGTTTTATTTTATTGTATTTATTTTTTTTTTATTTTTTTTATCTAATTACACACATGCACATAGACAAAATGTGTTAAGTATAAGATTTTTGCCCCCTTATTTTAAGTAATGAAAGTGTTTGTTATGGTTGTAGTTAATAATAATCCTGGCTTTTTCTATCATTTACAGTTTGACATTAATGTTTTCATTTGAATTTTATTGAAATAAAATGTTATTAAAATTATAAAATGTTGAGCATTACAAAGTATGCATAAATAAAAACACTGATAGATAGGTAGCTGTATATATATATATATACTTGGTTAATGATGTTTAATGATGTAAAAATATTACAAATGATTAAAAAAGTTTTCATTTTTTACATTTTATTACAATATTTCTCATTTCAGTGGGTTGATTTTCTTTAACTAAACCTAAAACCGAAAAAAAAAACAATATAGACTGACATATTTTAAACTGAAAGAAAAGTTAATAAAAACTTCAGACATATTAAAAAATACAAAAAAACAACAACAAAACTAAAAAAGGGCAAAAACATGCAACACTAAAATTAAAAAATTAAAAAATATAACAAAATCGAATTAAAAAAAAAAATTACATTGAAAAAAATTAATAAAATAGTAAAATAAAAATCATTTCAACCAATTTGATTCAATTCACACGTGATGTATATATATTATTTCATACTTTTAGTATTTTTGCAATCACTATGTTGACATTTTGAAGTTAATGTTTGTCAGACGAAAATATGAGCTGAATGTAAAGATGAAATAGGTGACAATTGAAACAAAATTCAACAGTTTAACAAAAAGTTAAAGTGATTCTAAAATCTGAAGAGAAATTAAAGGTTTTTAGTAATATTATCATGTTTACTACTGAATAACACGTTCACTTCCCCTGCTGTTTCCATAGAAGGAAAGCATATAAACTCTGATTCATCAATTCAGTCCCGCGATGTTTTCGTCTGTTGAACCTCTAAAGAATTTCAAAATGAACATTTTCAGAAGGCATTTCTTTATTTTCTTTTTTTTAGTCAGTGTTTCAGACTGAACATGTTTTCCGGTGACTATTGTTTTAATCCGTTCTGTCAGTTTTTTGTAAAATCCCTTGAACTAACAGAAGTCACTTCCTGAACGACATCATCATCCTGCAGGAAGTGACATCATTCTGGAGGGAAAACAGCTCAAGGATCAGTAAGTATCGGTGGATTTGATGAATTCTGGGATGTTCTGTGACGTTTTTGTGTTTGATCAAATAAAACGGCTTCAATCCACTGGTTCATAATCGTGTAACAGGATGAATGTGATTCTGAACAAGATGAATATTGTGATGCTGATAAAGACGGGACAGGACGATCTGATTAAAAACTAATTGCACGTGTAATAATCAATCTTTAATGACAGCAGGACACTTTCATTAAAAGTGTGTTCACGTCTCTAGTGTGAGAAGTGAAGCAAGAACAATCACAGATGCTTGTTTCTCTTTTTTTCTGATTTATATACACAAAGAACAAGCTGTATGTGCCTCATAAAAACTGGTTTATGGTCTGTATAATGGATTTAAAGGTTGCTTGAAATAAAATAAAAAATGTAACTTTTATTTTAATTTTATTACAATATCATTTTTGTTTTGTGAGTTTTCTTTACTGAAACTAAAACTGAAATAAAAACTATATAGACTGACATTAAAAAACAATAAAAGAAATGACACAACAAAATTACTAAAACTTGAAGTTAGTATACAAATCAAAAATATAAAAATAAAAACAAATTTAAAATGTTAACTAAAACAGAAATTCATCATCATTACTTAAAATAAAATAAAAAATAAACTAATTTTATTTCAGCTACAATATTCTCATTTTCATTAGTGAGCTGATTTCTTTAACTAAAATTGAAATAAAATGGATAAAAACTATATAGACTGATACATTAAAATAATGATAATAATAATAAAAACTATAAAAAATAAAAACTAATTTAAAATGTAAATGTAATAATAAAAAAACAACATCACTTGAAATAAAACTGAAAAAAGATATATATTTTATTTCAGCTACAACATTTCAAAGTTTTATAAGTTGATTACCTTAACTAAAATTACAATGGGAATATATATAAAAGTATAGACATATTTAAAAAAAAATTTTACTAAAACTTTAAGTAAAATATGAAACTGATAATATAAAAAATTATAATAATAATAAAACAAAAAAAAAGAATGAAAAAATAATAATAATAATATAAAAACTAATTCAAAATATTGTTAACTAACAAAAGCATTTTCATTACTCAAAATAAAAAATAACTTTGTTAAAACTATATAAACTATAAAATCAATAAAAATGGAATATAGAAAATAGAAATATTAGATAATAGAAATAAATCAATAATAGAAAAAAAAAATTATGGCTAAAAATTACTAAAGGTTTAATTATAATTTAAAAAACAAATAGAAAACAAAAATAAACACATTTTATTTCAGCTACAATATTCTCATTTTCATTTAGTGAGCTGATTTCCTTAACTAAAAATAAACTGAAATAAAAATGGATAAAAACTACATAGACTGACATATTTAAAAAAAAAATAAATAAATAAAAATAAAAACTAATAGAAATCACAAAAAAAAACAACAAAATTACTAAAACTTTTAAGTAAAAACTAAAAACTAATTCAAAATATTAACTAAAATAAACTGAAGTTAAAACTATATAAAATATAAAAAGAATAAAAATGATATAGAAATATTAGATAATAGTAATAAATTAATTAATTAATATAAAAAAGGAATAAAATGACAAACAAAAATACTAAAACTTTATAATTAAAAACATAGAAAACAAAAACAAACTTGTTTTATTTCTAATAGAAATTACAGAAAAACAACAAAATTACTAAAACTTTGAAATTAAAATACAATCAAAAATATAAAAATAAAAACTAATTTAAAATGTAAATGTAATAAAACATCATCACTTTAAAAAATTACATTAAAAAGGGTAATAAAATTGACAAAAACACAACAAAAATGCTAAAACTGTAAGTAAAATATAAAACAAAAAACGAATTCAAAATATTGTTAACTAAAAAAAAACATTTGCGTTACTCAAAAAATAAACTTAAGTTAAAACTATGTAAAATTACTATGTTAAAGAAATATTAGATAATATAAAAAATTAAAAAACAAATAAAATGACTAAAACAAAAATACTAAAACTTTATAATTCAAAAAACAAATGAAATTTTTTTTTTCAAAATATTAAGCAAAACTATAATAACATATATAGCATAAGAAAATATCAGTGATGTGTCTGTTCTGAACAAGAGTCAAATTTGATTCATTTTTTGATTCAGATCTGATGTGAACATGAGTGGTTTGTTCATGTTCCATCTGAATTTGTCCAGATCAAATGCAAAAGCATTAATAATCCTGCTTCAACCCCTCAGGATGCTGCGTTCTGGTTGGGGTTGAACACAAGCCTCACGTTGGCAAAAGGGCCACAAAGTCGAGCGAAGCAAAATCTATTGATGTGCGAGCGCAGGCCGCCGCCGCTCAAAGCCCAGAATCAGCAGGACGAGGGAAAGCGTCCCGTCAGCACAAGCCTAAAGCTCTCGTCCATTGTGTGGCGTTTGCGGAGCGGCTCTCGCGATACCCTGCCCCGCGCCGCGCGCCGTATATATTGGCCCGTCCAACTTTTCCCTCTCACACTTTCTTGCGTGTGGGTGAGTTTGGACACGATCCAGTGGAAAATGTCGCAGTATTCTGGAAAGGTAAGAGTGCGATTGGTCAGCACCTCCTACAGCACACTTCACACTTCATCATCTACTCCAAAAACACCTCACAACCCTCGCCCTGGAACGTTTTAGGTGTTTACTTTGATTTTGTTTGTATTTAGGCTGATCTTTGACCTCTTTTTAGGCCCCTTCATGCCTAGAGTGTTATTTCAGTGTCATTTAGATACTACCATTTTTTTTGTTAATATTTTGAAATAGATTTCTTTTTTAAATATATTTTCTGTATTCATTTTAACTTTAGTTTTTTTTTTGTTTTTTTTTTTGTTTTAGTTTATTAAATTGATTTTTTTGTGGTATTTTTATTAGTTTTTGTTGTTTTTAAAATGTCTTACGTAGTTTTCATTAATTTTTATTTATTACTTTTTGTCCAGTTTTATTATTTAGTTTTAGTTTATTAAATTAATTTTAATTTTTTGTGGTATTTTTATTAGTTGTTGTTTTTAAACGCCTACGTAGTTTTCATTAATTTTTATTTATTAGTTTTAGTTCAATTTTATTATTTAGTTTTAGTTTATTAAATTCATTTTAACTTTTTTTTATTATTTGAGGTATGTTAGTTTTTTTTTGTGTTTTGTTTTTAAATGCCTACGTAGTTTTTATAAATTTTTATTTACTAGTTTTAGTTCATTTTTATTATTTAGTTTTAGTTTATTTAGAGAAATATTGCATTGGCAACTAGCTGAAATGTTTTTAAAATTTGTATTATTATTATTGTTTAAAATAATTTTACGTAACAGTAAAGAGTTTCTATCATCATCTGCTAATAATTTGAGCTAGATTTTTATATTTTCTGTTTTCATTTTTATTTTAGTTAAAGTTTTAGTTATTTTGTCTTTTTTTTATGTTTTTAATTTTTATTCTTTTTTTGCTCTATTTTGATTTTATTTATTTTTATTTATTAGTTTTAGTTTATCTAGTTTTATTTAACTTTTTTCTTTTCTTGAAAAAAAAATTTTAGGTAATGTTTATTTTATTTTAAGTAATTTTTTTTTTTATGGTTTTAGTTAACAACAATAATCCTGGCTTGGAAATTTTCTGTCATAATTTACAGTTTGACATCGGTTAATAATGTTTTCTTTTTCATATTATTTAAAGTTTCAGTAATTTAAGTTTTAAATTAAATTAAATTATTGCATTGGCAACTAGCTGAAATATTTTTACAAATTGTATTATTTATTTACTCATTTTTTAAATGTTTTTAGTCAACAATAAAGCATCAGCTAATAATTTGAATTAATTTTTATATTTTCTGTTTTCGTTTTTATTTTAAGGTTTTAGTCATGTTGTCTTGCATTTATTTTGTGAATTTTTATTTGTCCATTTATATAGATTTTATTAGTTTTAGTTTTATTTTACATTTTTCTTTTTTTCTTTTTATTTAAAGTTTCAATAAAAGTTTTTTTTTTTAGTTATTATTACTTTTTATTTATTTGTTTTAGTCTATTTATTATTATTATTTATATATATATATATATAGTTTTTATATATTTAGCTGATTTATTTATTTTAATTATTATTATTGTTATCATTTTTAGTTGTTGTTTTAGTCTTTATATGGTATTTATATGGTATAAAAAAGGAGAAATTTGAAATCAGTTCAGATTCAGTTTTCAATCATCTCCAAGGTTTTTTTTCTCCCCATAACATGAAGAGATTTGATCCTCATGATGCAGCTGTTCATCTGGCCTCCTTTACTCGTTTGTTCCTCAGATAGTGTTTTACGAGGGCCGCTGCTTCACCGGCCGTCGGCTGGAGGTGTACGGCGACTGCGATAACTTCCAGGACCGCGGCTTCATGAACCGGGTGAACTCCATCCGCGTGGAGAGCGGAGCCTGGATCTGCTACGACCATCCCGACTTCAAGGGCCAGCAGTACATCCTGGAGCGCGGAGAATATCCCGAGTTCCAGCGCTGGAACGCTCACAACGATCACATGGGCTCCTGCAAACCAATCAGGATGGTAAGACACTCAATAATATATATATATATATTTCTAAAAATATATTAAATATTTTTTAAAAAATATTTTTCATTTTAGTTATTTTTAGATGTAAATTTAGTTTTTTGTAATTTTTTTTTTTTTTTTTTTTTTAAAAAAATTTACATTTTTTTTTGTAGCCTATGTCAAAAAAAATAGGAAACAAGTTGTCAAAAAAAATGTTTTTTTAATTTTATTTCAGTTAATATTTTATTTTATTTTATTTTATTTATTTATTTTTTTTTTCTATATTTTATTTTTGGTATTTTTTTAATAGTTTCAGTTTTATTTAACTATAATTGCATTTAGTTTAGAGCTGTATCATTTAATATTTAGTATTCTATTGTAGTATTCTATTCTATTTTTTTTAAATATTTTAGAAATATTCTAAAAAACTCATTGTCATCTCTATTAATGTATCCTATTATTTTTATTTTTTATTTTTATTTAAGCCTGTAATTTTGTATGTAGTTTTCATTTAAGGTTTTCATTTAATATTATATTATATTTTATTTTATTTCAGATGTATTTTATTTTTATTGTTTAATTAACAGTAGTTACCAACGTTATATGCTTTTGTCTTTTTTTATTTTTCTTAGATATTTCTATTTAGCTTTTTTTTTTGACATTTTTTTTTAAAATTTTCATTTTTATCTAATATTTAATTATTTATTTATTTACCAGTGTCTTTTTACCAATGTTTTTAAATAATTTTTATTTAATTTTGTTTTTCTATTTAGTTTTTTTTAGCCAATGTTAGTACTTAATTTTAACAAAAAAAAAGGAAACAAGCTGTCAAAAAGTAATTTTATTTTATTTCAGTTAACATTTATTTTATTTTATTTTATTTTATTTTATTTTATTATTTTTTAATAGTTTCAGGTTTAGTTAAGAGCTATATTTTATTTTATTTTATTTTATTTTATTTTATTTTATTTTTTTAATAGTTTAGTAACCTATTTTGAAAATCATTCATATTTTAGAAATTTGACATGAAATGTTGTATTGTCAATCAGCACGGCGAGCACTACCGCATGCAGCTGTTCGAGGGCTGTAACTACACGGGTCAGTGTATGGAGCTGTGCGACGACTGTCCCTTCCTGCAGAGCCGCGGATTCAACACCAACTGCGTCAATTCAGTGCGAGTGTTCGGAGACGGAGCGTGAGTTCACTGCACATTCACTGCACACTGATCCAAACATCTCATATCCATATTCTACACTCATTCTGTTATTACAGCATAAATGTTCAGAGCTCAGAATGTAGTTAAGAACACACAGAGATGTTTAAATGCTGTAAATGCTCAAGATTTGTAACAGTTTTGATCATAGTCAAAAAGTGCAAATATGTCTCAAAAATGTGTCCATTAAAAATGGACTATAAAGTTTAAAATAGTTTGAAGTACAGCAACAAAGAAGTTAATGATTAACACCATTATTATTTTTTTAGTATTATTTATATACTAGTATGGTGTTTATTGATATTTTGAATTTAGTTAATTAAGTTTATTTTTTGTTTTCATTTTAATTTAAGATATACATATATTGTACATTTTTATATATATTTTTAAATTTAAAACATCTTTTGTAGACTTGTTTTATTTTATTCAAGTTTTTGAAGTTTTAAGTTTTCATCTAATATCCATTTTTAATTTTATTTCTAATTTATTTAAATGACCAACATGTTTATTCGTTTTAGTTTATGTTGTCATTGTCATTTATTTTTAGTGTTTTTAGATTTTAGTACTTAAATTTTTATTTCAGCTTGTAATTTTGTATGTAATTTGTTGTATTTTATTTTATTTCAGCTGTATTTTATTTATTTTTATTTTTTAATTAACAGTAGTTATCAATGTTATATGCTTTTCTTAGATATTTCTTTTCAGCTTATTTTTTTACATTTTAGTACTTCACTTTTTACATTTCCTAATATTTAAATTTTATTATTTGATTTGATTTCAGCTTTATTTCAATTATCATTTTTTGTTTTAGTTAACAATGTTATGTTTTTTTTTTCAGTTTTATTACTTTATTTTAATTTTTCTATTTAGCTTTATTTTTTTTAAATGTTAGTACTTAATTTTATTTTGGTTCATTGCCAAGACAACATTTCATTTTTTTTTAATCAAAATTATTTTTAATCATATATTTTATGAATGAACATTGTTCATTTTAGTTTTATTTCAATTACTAAAAATATTTTTTTTTGTTAATTTTATTTAGTTTAAATTTCAGTTTTTTTCAGTTTTTTTTTTACTTTATTCTGACATTTCTATTTAGCCTTTTTATCTTATGACATTTTAATTGTTCATTGCGAACACATTTCAGATTTTTTTTTCTTTTTTTTTTTTTTTGTATCTAATATATATATTTTTTTACCTAATAGTTTACAAATGAACATTTTTTTAGTTTAATTTCATGTTTTGGTTTTTTTAAATATTATTTTTATTATTTTTATTTTTTTTTTGGCTGGTTTAATCTGGTCTCTGCTGTCATATGTCGTATCGACTCACCTGTGGTGTTTGTTGTGGTTCAGGTGGGTGATGTACGAGGAGCCAAACTTCCGTGGCCGCATGTACATCGTGGAAAGAGGAAATTACTGCAGTCACAACGAGTGGCAGGCGCAGAACCCCAACATCCAGTCCATCCGCAGGATCGTCAACTACTTCTAAACCCTCCATCCTCCCCGCGACCTCCTGTTTCTCTCTCAACATGTAAAATAAACTCTCAAAACCACTATCAAGATGGTATTTTATCACACAAGCGTCTCTGTGTCTGTCACTGACTCCACACTGGACTTCATCACACTGACATCAACAACGGTTTAGGATCAAATTTATATGCACAATACTCTAGAAACATTTGGGTTTAGACAATTTTAAAAAAAGAAATGAGTACTTCTATTAATCAAGGATGCATTAAATTGATCAAAAGTGCCACTAAAGACATTTATAATGTTATAAAAGATTTCTATTTCAAATAAATGCTGTTCTTTTGAACTTTCTATTCATCTCTGAACCCTGAAAAATTAAATATATGACAGTTTCCATACTTCCATTTCAACACTGATAATAATCAAAAATGTTTGTTGAACAGCAAATCAGCATATTAGAATGATTTCTGAAGGATCACGTGACAATGAAGATTCAACTTTGATCACAGAAATAAATTTGATTGTAACAGATATTCACATCGAAAACTGCTGTTTTAAATTGTAAAAATATTTCTAATTTTGCCATATTTCTGATAGAATAAATGCATCCTTTGTGAGTAAAAGAGGCTTCTTTTTAAAAAAAAACAAAAAACAAATTAACAAAATGTCAATTTTTAATCACATTTTTTAGTTAATTTGAGATGACAATTACATTTATATTTAATGTGATTTATTTATTAATTATATATATATATATTTTAATATATTTAAAAACTAATTACACAAAAAAAAATGGAAAATTTACTCAGAAATTACTTGTTAACTTCAAAAATAATTACAAAAGTAACACTGAATTAAACAGTAAAAAACATTAGAAAAACAGAAACAGTATTTTCTTGTAAAACATTCCAATAATCTTTTTTTCTTATTTTCATATATATTGCAAAATATTTGTAATATTGCAGATTATTGTAATACTGGTGTATACTGTTAGAAAACCTTTCTACTTTAAATAAATGCTGTTCTTTTTTATTGATCAAATAATCCTGAAAAAAATATCACAGGTTATCACAAAGTAACACTGAATTAAACGTAAAAAAATATGTATTTTCTTGTAAAACATTCTAATAATCTTTTTTCTTATTCACTATATATATATATATATATATATTTTTTTTAAAGAAGGGTCTTATGCTCATCAAGGCTGCATTTATTTGATCAAAAATACAGAAAAAACAGTGATATTGCAAAAGGTTATTACAATATAAAACAATGTTTTTTTTTTTATTATTTTAATATACTTTAAAATATAATTTATTCCTGTGATGCAAAGCTGAATTTTCAGCAGCATTACTCCAGTCTTAAGTGTCACATGATCCTTCAGAAATCATTCTATTATGCTGATTTATTATTAGAATTATCAATGTTGGAAATGTATTTTTTTGGAACCTGTCATTCCTTTTTTTCAGGATTGTTTGATGAATAACAAGTTAAAAAAAAACAGTATTTATTCAAAATATAAATCTTTTCTAACAATGTAAATCTATGCTATCACTTTTTATTAATTTAACACATCCATGGTGAATAAAAGTATTAATTTCCTTTAAAAAAAAAAAAAAAAAAAAAAAAAATAAAAATGTACTGACCCTAAACTTTTGAACAATACTATATATTGTTAGAAATAGTTTCTATTTTAAATGCTTATTTTGAACCTTTTATTTATCAAATAATCCTGAAAAATATCACAGGTTCCAAAAAATATTATGCAGCACATTATAATTCTAATAATAAATCAGCATATTAGAATGATTTCTGAAGGATCATGTGACACTTCAGACTGGAGTAACAGCTGATGAAAATTCAGCTTTGCATCACAGAAATAAATTATATTTTAAAGTATGTTAAAATAAAAAACATTATTTTATATTGTAAAAACATTTTGCAATTTTTCTGTATTTTTGATCAAATAAATGCAGCCTTGATGAGCATTAGAGACTTCTTTAAATCAAGTTTTTGATCCCAAACTTGTGTAGTAAGAATAAAAAAATGATCACAGACAGTCAACGTTCACAATGAGTGAATGTTTATTGCATGTTCTGAAGTTGAACATTATTAAGATGAACATAAGAATCAGAATCGAACTGAAAGAAATAAAAGCACTTCAACTGAACCGGCTCATAAAATTAGTGTTTAGAATCACAAACCAAACGAACACGTTCCCTTCAGCGAATCTTTGAATAAAGTGACCATTCTCTGACATTCGTCCTCAATCAAGCTTCAACTATTACTGAAATTATTAACGTTATTCTTATTATCATTGTATAAATCTAAGGTGACACAGAAAGGGAAATCTTTATGATTGGGTGTTTTCTGAAACAAATAAAATGCCATCGTACTATATTCTAGAACACGTTAATGAACCATGAACGACGTCTTTGGAGGTGAAATGACACACTTGAAGTGTTCTCATCCGGAGGACGAGCTCTGTTTCTCCAGGTAAGATCTGATCTGCACCATCAGCTCCTTCTCCTCGTCCAGCGTCACATCCAGATAATCTTCTTCATGTCTGGGAATGTCTTCCAGAACCTCGCTCACCAGATCCTCATCAAGACGACTCGAACCTGAAGCTGAACACAAACACAAATACAAACACAGCTCTCACTGACCATGATTTATTTAAATTATTAAATAGAATTATTATTAAATTAATTAATAAATAAAAAATATAAATAAAAATCAAAAATATAAATTAAATGTAATTTTATTTTTTATTAATCATGAATTATTTTTTGTGGATAGTTATATATACACAAATATTTTTACTTGTATTAATAATAAATATTAGCATTATATAAATATGTACAGTTATAATATGCATTTAATTTTTTTGTATTTATCTAATTTTCAAATAAATTAAGCTAGTTTTTCTTATTTAAAAACAAAAAAATTTTTTTTTTAATAAAAAAAAATCTATTTATCAAATAGATTAAATCAAATTTTCTTGATTAAAAACAAAAAAAATTAAAACTATTTTTTAAATAAAAAAATCTATTTATCTATTTTTCTTAAATAGATGTCTTAAATAGATTTTTCTTGTTTAAATCATTTTTTTGTTGATTAAAAACAATAACAAAATTAAAAGTATTTTGTGTTTTTTTAAAATATAAAAAAAAATCAATTTAGCTATTTTTTTCTTTAAAAACTAAAACATTCAAACTTTTTATGCTTTTTAAATAAAAAAAATCAATTCTATTGTTTCTTGTTTAAAAACAAAAAAATGAAAACTATTTTTGTTTTTTAAATAAAAAAATCTATTTATCTATTTTTTTTGTTTAAATCTATTTTTTTTCTTGATTAAAAACAATAACAAAATTAAAACTATTTTTGTGTTTTTTAAAAAAAAAAAATCAATTTAGCTATTTTTTCCTTTAAAAACTAAAAATTCAAACTATTTTTGTGTTTTAAATAAAAAATACCTATTTTTTCTTGTTTAAAAACAAAAAAGATAAACTATTTTTGTGTTTTAAAAAATATATATTTTTTCTTGTTTAAAAACAAAAAAGAACCATTTTTTTTTTTTAAATAAAAAAATAATTTAGATGTTTTTCCTGTTAAAAAAAAAACAAATGAAATAAAACTATTTTGTAAAAAATAAATAAATAATGTATCTATTTTTTCTTGTTTAAAAACAAACAAAAAAATTTTTGTTTTTTTTATTTAAAAAAAAAATCAATTTATAATTTTTTTCTTGTTTACAAACAAAAAATAAGTCAATTTTTATGTTTTTTAAATAATAATAATAATAAAAAAAAACCCACAATTTATCTATATATTTTTATTGTTTAAAAACAAAAAATTAAAAACTAAAAAAGTTTTTTTTAAAAACTAAAAAGTGTTGATCTTATATTGTGTGTTTTTATTGATCATGTGCAGATCTCACCGGTGGAGTCGGAGGAGGTGCTGGGCTCCTCTGACGAGGATGATGGAGGTGATGGAGACAGGAGGTCAGGAGGAACGACTCCTTGGTTGTCCAGCAGCATCTGTGTGGCCTGAACCACATCATCTCCCATGATCCTCAGCGCCGAGTCGGCCATGTCCACCTGAAAGCCCATCTCCAGCAGCTGCTCAAACACACACAGAATCATCAGGATCACGTTCATCATCAGTTAATGTCAGTCTGTATGTACAGCACAGAAACACACCTCATCCAGTTTCTTCTGTCTGTTTGAATGCTGAGCTTCAGCTCCGTCCAGCAGAACCTGCACAACAACAACAACACAAACATTATTCACTTTCTATCCGCTCACATTCAACACTCACATGTTTATAACCCACTTCAGTTTTATTCATCTATTTTTTCCTGTTTTAAAAATTTGAAATATTTTCTATATATATTTCCATGTTTATATATATTTGTGGATATACTTATATATGAATATTTGTTTTTTTAAATTTCTCATTTCCCCCTTTTTCTGAAATATATATTATTTTTAGAAGTTTGTGGATGCAGTTATACAAGCATATTTATTTATTTTTTATTAATATATCAGGGTATTTTTATATTTATACATAATTTAAACGTATATTTAGTTTATTCTGCATTCATCAATTCTTTTTTTCTTTCATAAAATGTTTTCAAAATCTGGATAAATGGTTTTAATGATATATTGTGTATATATTATTTATCCTATAGAAAAAAATAAACAATATTTTCTTTTTTTAAGAAAATATGAAAATTTGTTCTGTTTGTTGATCATATATTGTGTCTACTTTCTCTTTTCATTCAAGATAAAACAGTTTTTTTATGAATATGCATAAATTATTTGTTTATTAATATGCATATATTCAATTAATTAATGTATGCATATTATAAAAACCCTTGTATTAATTTTGGTTTTCATCTTTTTTTTTTTTTATTAAATACATTTTTAAACACATTTTTCTTTTCATTCAATATAAATGTATTTTTTTTTTATATATACATGACATCCATATTAATTTTTAAATTTGTTTTGTATTCATCAACTTTTTTACTTTTTTCTTTTGTCAAACGTTTTAAACACATATTTATTTTGTTTATTTTTATGTATTCATCTCATTTTTCTTTGTTTTTCCTGTTGTAAAAAGTTAAATTATGTTAAGTAAAAAAAAAACATCTATAAAATATTAATATATATGGACACAGTTATATATGCATTTATTATTCAATAAATAGTGGCATCTTTATTTTTATGCATCTTTTTAATATTTTTTGTATGAATCAATTTTTTCCTGTTTTTTAAAAAAATCTGTTTTAAGTCTGTTTTATTTTTTGTCCTATAGAAAAATAAACAAAAACGTTTTTTTTTTTTTATTTTTACAAAATATAAATATTTTTTCCGTTTGTTGATCACATATTGTGTCTGTTTTTAATAATATGTTTTTTTGAAAAAAAAAATGTTTTTGAAAAATCAGATTTAAAAAAAATATATTTTCATTCAACATATAAACGTATACAATAACACACTTTTTTTCTATTCATGTTTTCATCAACTTTTTTACTTTTTTTAACTTTCTGTTCATCTGTAAATGCAGAAATATATATATAAAAAAATACTTTTTTCAGTTTTTAATCACAATTTTTAGTTAATTTTAAATGACAAATATATTGATAAATCCCTTTTTTTGTTTTTATCTATTTTTTCTTTCAAACTTTTTTTTATCTGAATTTTTTTATACATTTAATAAATGTAAACAATAAAATGCCTAATTTTTGTAAAAAAAAAAATATGTATGTTTTTTCTGTACGTTGCTCATCTTTTGTGTCTGTTTGCTCTGTTTGGTAAAGTGTTTTTAGTGTTTCTTTCTGACCCCGTAGGCCTTGTCCACGTCTCCTCTGGTCTGATGAAGGGCTTTGGCGGCGTCTCTCTTACTGAAGCCCAGCTCCACCAGCGTGTTGATGTCCTGCAGACGGCGTCTCCTCTTCTCCCGCTCTTGCTCCTTCAGCTCCTTCTTCTCCTGATGAGAGAAACGCTCATGTTTAACTCTGAGTTCACCTGAGGAAAGACTGTGGTGATTTATGAACATGTTTGTATTGCAGCACCTTCTTCCTCTGCGAGATGAGCCGCTCGGCCGCCACCACGTCTCCTCGACAGGCTCTCAGACCCAGACGCGCATCCTGCTCCGAGAAACCCAGAGTCATCAGCAGGCCCATCTTCTCAGGGTCCAGACACAGCTGACCGTACAGATCCTCCACCTGACCAACACAAACAACACAAGAGTCAGATTCTACAAGACTCAAACGAGTCATATCTAAAGAATCAAACCATCATTTTCTATAAGCATCAAATGAGTCAAATGCTAAAGAATCAAACGAGTCATATCTAGAAGAATCAAACCATCATTTTCTATAAGCATCAAATAAGTCAAATGCTTAAAGAATCAAATGAGTCAAATGCTATAAGAATCAAACCATCATATTGTATAAGCATTAAATGAGTCAAATGCTTAAAGAATCAAATGAGTCAAATGCTATAAGAATCAAACCATCATATTGTATAAGCATCAAATGAGTCAAATGCTTAAAGAATCAAATGAGTCAAATGCTATAAGAATCAAACCATAATATTGTATAAGCATCAAATGAGTCAAATGCTTAAATAATCAAATGAGTCAAATGCTATAAGAATCAAACCATCATACTGTATAAGCATCAAATGAGTCAAATCCTTAAAGAATCAAATGAGTCAAATTCCATAAGAATCAAACCATCATACTGTATAAGCATCAAATGAGTCAAATGCTTAAAGAATCAAATGAGTCAAATGCTATAAGAATCAAACCATCATACTGTATAAGCATCAAATGAGTCAAATGCTATAAGAATCAAACCATCATATTGTATAAGCATCAAATGAGTCAAATGCTTAAAGAATCAAATAAATCAAGATTTAAAGAGTTGTATTATATAAGTATTAAATAAGGCATTCTATAAGAATCAAACAAGTTATATTATATAAATATGAAATGATAACAAAATGTTGCAATGTAAAAAAAAAAGTTCTAAAAATGCCTTAATTTTCTTTATGAAAAACATAAATCTTTTTTTATTTATTTGATTTTAAAATGTATTTATATATTTACTGAATATTTAAATGTGTTTATTTAGTTAATTTAAGAATAGCTCACTTATGAAAAATATATGTTTTACATTTTATATGTCTATTTTTTTTTTTTACTGGAATTTAAAAATTGGAAATGTAAAAATGTATTTCTATTTTACATCTATTGTTTATTTACTGTATTTTTAAAATTATTTAGTTTTTTTGTAAGTTGTTATTTAGAATGAAACCATTTTTACTACTACGCCTTTATGATTCCTATATGGACAATGAAATATATTCAATTTTTATGAAAAAATTGCAATGCAAAAAAAATTAAGGTTTCATTAACAGCTTTTTAAATTTGTCTTTATTAAATATATATATAATAATATAATTATTTTCTAATTTGTTTATTACTTTATATCCATTTTAATTAGATTTTTAAAATTATTAGCATTAATGTGAATTTGCATTTGAAGTATTTGATTTCATGAACAAATGTGTTGAGCAAATGATTTAAAGATTCAATTTTCAAACAGACTCTCACTGGTTTCCATCTACTGCTGTAAAGATGTAAAAGAAACAGAAAGAGTCTCCAAATGAATCACTGAACAATCAAAAGATTGAAATGACTGGGCTGAATCACAATCTGCAGTACAAGCACTAATGCTCTTGAAACATGTGATTTGGTAGTCTAAAGGCAAATAAACACAACAATAAAAACCGAATAATTAAAATTAGACATCATTTACGATTTTGAACTTGTTCAAGGCTTGGTTCTTGTTGCCATCGAAGTAGGCCAGCAGACTCTGAAGAAGATAGAGCCTCAGAAACAGCACATCCTCTCCTCCAGTGTGACCCTGAGAGCCAAAAACACATGAAGTACATTGTAAACACATGCATGTGTGAAGTGAATGTCAGTGTTCAGATGCTCGTGGTGTTCGTCAGACCTTGATCTGCTGCAGACGGCTCTGCTGTTCTCCGTAGCATCTCTTGAAACACTCCTCGGCTCGTTCCAGACGTTGTCTGGCGTCGTTCAGACAGTCGAGCTGCTGCAGAGCCTGGTAACACCAAACCACATCCAGCTGCAGAACCGCATAGTTATCCACCGTGTTCAGCAGCGCCGAGTTACACTTACTGCAGGACACACACATTAATAAACATTAAGAGATGCATTCAAGATAATGATTAGAGCACAGCACTCCATTAACACCCCTGAAGTCTTAAAAGAATCAAATGAATCATATTCTAAGAATCAAATGTTCTTGGAATCAATGAGTTGTGTTCCATAAGAATCAAAAATATTGTATTCTATACGATTTAAATCAGTCATATTCTGTATGAATCAAATGAGTCATATTCTAAGAATCAAACAAGTTGTATTCTGTAAGAATCAAATGTCATATTCTACAAAAATCCAAGATACACTGTAAGATTTAAATGAGTCATATTTTGGAAGAATCAAATGAGTCATATTCTAAAGAATCAACTGAATCATATTGTACAAAAATCAAACAAATCATACTCTAAAAATCAAAGATGTAGTATTATAAGAATCAAACGAATCATATTCTATAAGACTTAAAGTCTTATTGTATACAAATCAAATGAATCATTCTAAAAATCAAATGTTATAAGAATCAAAGTTGTATTCTATAAGATTTGGTCATATTCTGTATGAATCAAACTCTGTAAGATTTAAAATAGTTAAAATTAGATTTATAATAATTTATAAGATTTAAAAGAGATGTACTGTATAAGAATCAAATCATATTCTAGGAATCAAATGTACAAGGAATCAATGAGTTGTATTCCATAAGAATCAAAGGATTTGTATTCTATAAGATTTAAAGTCATATTCTGTATGAATCAAATGAGTCATATTTTAAGAATCAAATAAACTGTATTCTGTAAGAATCAAATTTGTCATAATCTACAAGAATCAAAGATGTCAAGTTCCATCATTTAAATGAGTCATTTAAATGAGTCAATTTCAACAAGAATCAAAGGCTTTGCATTCTAAAAGATTTAAATGAGTCATATTCTTATTGATTGCAATATGATTGCACTTTGTCTTTTTGCAAATATACAGCCATTTACACACTGCAAAGACAGTCATGATTGATTCTGATGTTTGATTCTTTTATTCCGCATGTTTTCTCATGGTAAAGTGTGTTTGGTAAAGTCGTACTTGAACTGTTCGTCGGCCTGCACCAGATGAGACAGAGCAGCGCTGTGGTTCCTCTTCTTCATCAGAGCTCGGCCTTTCTCATGCAAACCCATCGCCAGGATCAGAGCCTGATCCATTACACAGAACAGACATTGATACAATGCATACACAAATTAATGATGTATAAAGAACTCAGGACATTTACTGATCACAATGGTATTAAGATGATGGGAATCACCTTCCTCTCGCTGTCAGGGATCTGCAGTGGATTTCCTTTCTGATCGGCGATCTCTAGGAACGGGGTGGTGGTCGGATCTTCGCTGCCGTCTGATGGATACAGAAATGGAATTAATACGTTTTTTGTAAGTTTTGTAGAACGGAAGGATTGTAATAGGCCTTATTGAAGGCTCACCTCTCTCCGACAGGATCTGGAAACCCTTATGCGTTCTCTGCAATCCTTCATCCTGCTGCCGCTTCTTCTCCTCTTCCTCCCGCAACTCATTCTTCACTTGCTCCGAGGACAAGACCAGCACCATGATCTTACTGTTGTTCTTCACGTTCTGTTCATCAAGCCTCTTCCCTAAAACAAACACGGATCATGTTACAACATGCAGTAATTAATGAAACATTGAATAAATGTTCAAATATAATCATCAGCAGTTTACCTGGAGACAGTATTTTTCCCATCAAAACCAGATTGAAGTTTTTTTTAATTTATGTGTATTATTTATGATCCTTTTAATGTATGTTAAATAGTTGAGAATCAAACACAAAGAACTAAAAATAATATTTAAATAAATAAATCAATCACCAGCCATTTACCTGGAGACAGTATTTTTCTAAGAAAAAATTGAAGTGTTTTAATCCAGAATTCACTGATCCTTTTTCTTGAGTATTTTTAATTTATACTGTCACAAGGACTGTAAAAAAAAAAAGATTAACATGAGTAAAACATATCAGCTTGTATGAAGCTTGTTTTTGCCATGGAATAAAAAAGTAAACAATTTTAAAACGTAAATATTATAAAAAATTACAAAAATTCTGACACTTTTTTTTTAAACACAAAATTCCCAGTTAACACTGCCATTCAAAAGTTTAGGATCAGTAAGATTTTTAGGATAAGTAAGTTTTTCATGCTCATCAAGGCTGCATTTATTTGATCAAAAATGCAGAAAAAACACTGTAATTTTGTTGCAACCCGTTTCAATGTAAAATAACTGTTTTCTAAAGAATGCATTTATTTAAAATGTAAATTATTTGTAACAATATAAACTACCAATTTTCAGGTCATTAAATTTGTCTTAAAATTCTTTTTTTGAAAAAAAAAAATTACACTTATATTTAGCAAAAATGTACTGAATTGAAAAAAAGTGATAGCAAAGATTTACATTGTTAGAAAACATTTATTTTGAACAAATGCTGTTCTTTTTAACTTTTTATTCATCAAAGAATCCTGAAACAAGAATCAAAAAAGGTTCTAAAAAATATCAAGGTTCTAAAGAAAAACTAAGCAGCACAACTGTTTCCAACATTGATAATAAAAGAGTAATAAATCAGAATATTAGAATGATTTCTGAAGGATCATGTGACACTGAAGACTGGAGTAATGATGCTGAAAATTCAGCTGCGCATCACAGAAATAAATCACAGTTTAAAATATATTAAAACAGAAAACCTTTATTTTTTAAACTCTAATAATATTTTACAATATTACTGGTTTTTTTTCTGTTTTTTTGATCAAATAAATTCAGCCTTGATGAGAATTACATTTTTTTTTTTTTTTTTTTACAAATTTTATTGATCTCAAACTTTTAAACGACAGTGAATATCTCAGAAATTCAGACTTTTCTTCTTAAAACTGCAAATTTCTCTCACCATTCTGAGCTCAAAATTATATTATGACTTTTTAGAACTGCAAAAAAAAAAAGTCAGAATTTTGTGATATATTAGAATTGTGAGAAAAATGCTGCAATTAATTTATTTTTTTTTTTACTTTATTTATTGGATTTTTGTTAAACACTAAACACTGTGCATTCCAAAAACTGCACGCTCAATCATTTTTGAACATTGACCATCATCACTGATTGGTAACATCTGAGATCAAGGGTTATGAATTATATATCCTGTGTATCTTGTAAAAAAAAAAAAAAAAAAAAAAATAAATAGATAGATAGATAGATTATTAATCAAATAAATAATTATAATAATAAAATGAAATAAAAAAAAAAATGTTAATAAAAGGGGGATTGGGGTTAAACACATACCTCAGCTTACAAATTTCTTCCTTTTCTTGGCTTAATAATTTACTTTTACTTTAGGCCTGGCAGCACTGAAATCATTAAAGTAACTATTAAAGGTTGCCAGATCTGATTAAATTCCTCTACTTTCTTTTCAAAAGAGAATCTGATTTTCTCCAGCTCCAGATTCAGGTGTGTATGTGCAACTTTCAATTTCGTTCTTTCAAAGAAACTTACCGTTTCTTCAGCTCTTGCACGGTGATGTCCAGTTTGGTTTGTAAATGAACTTTCCTTTTCTGAGACTAAACAAAAAAATACAACAGCAACAAATGATGAGTTCAATCATGAATCAGTCCGTGTAAAGTAACAGTGACACTGAATGCATCAGCACCTCTGCTGTTTTGGGCAGGTGCAGCTGCAGTGAAGCCACCGCTGTCTCTTTAAACTGCTTGTTTCCTTCATCTTTCCTGCTGGTGTCTGCTCTGATGCTCTCCAGAGTTGAAATCACCTCCTCCAATGTAAACTCAGTGGCTGCAACATATTTGTGAGCCAGTTCCTGAACACATGAAGTCAAATAATCATGTTATAATTGCTGAATGAATGGATTTTATCTCCTGTAGGTGCTGCTTGATTGACTCACCTGGATCTTGTGATGGTCAGAACTGAAGGGCTCCATCCACAGACATACATTGTCTTTCCTGAGCAGAGAGATCAGCACTGACTGCATGTGTTTCTCCTCCATCTCTACAGCTGAAAGCGAAAGCGTCCAGTGTCAGTGGAAAATCCCCTAAAACTCCACCAATCATCAACACATGCTTTAAATAACAGAGCAACACATGTAGTTTATTCTGTATTTCTATATGCATGTGTATGTGTGTGTTGTTAACGTGACACTCCTGCAGTGGGTTTAAATATAATATTGTTAAAAGTTGAGAACGACTCACCGACTCTGCGCTGCGAACACGTGACGTTGTTATTGTTTTTCCCTGATTCTCGGTCACTTCCGGTTACACGTCATATGATTTTTTTTTTTTTTTTTTTGTGCTTTTAGCACCTCCTACTGGACTGGGGATTCAATGTTTGCTATTTTATTTGTTTTATATCTCATATATATTTATAAAATAGTGTGTGTACATATTCAAGTTTATATTTTTAATAATGAACAAAACTGTTTTACCTAAAGCTACTCACAAAAGAGGAAAAATGCAAAATATAAGTGCTTGTTATCCCTTTTTTAAATGAGTAATATGACTAATTAGGTATCTAAGTAAAAGTGTGATACTTATATTTTTGCTTACATTTTTATAATACTGAAAATCTATTGTCTATTGATCTTTTTTGGTGTATATTGAACATTTATTTGGTTTACTAGAAGGAAAAAATAGATATTTTGTTAAATATAAGTAATTCTGAAAAAATATTTTAGTTTATTATTGTTATTATTAATTATTATTAATTTATTTTATTATTTTAGTTTATTTTTTGGTCTGGTCCATGATTTAATTTAATTTAATTTAATTTAATTTAATTTAATTTAATTTAATTTAATTATTGAGTTTTTGATTAATGAATGGTTGATGCATATATTATTCCAATGAAAATAAACTATTTTATTTTCATTAATGTTATTTTATTTTTTGTTTTTTGGTCTGGTGCATGCCACATTCATTTTAATTTAATTTAATTTAATTTAATTTAATTTAATTTAATTTAATTTAATTTAGTTTAGTTTAATTTAATTTAATTTAATTTAATTTAATTTAATTTAATTTAATTTAATTTAATTTAATTTAATTTAATTATTGAGTTTTTAATGAATGGTTGATGCATGTATTATTCCAATGAAAATAAACTATTTTATATATTTATTTTATTTTATTTTTTTGGTTTGGTCCATGCCACATTAATTTAATTAATAAATTTATTTATTTATTGAGATTTTGATTAATGAACGGTTGTTATGTAAACTCTGGCATTTATGGTGTAAGATTTATTTCGAAACTATTTTATTTCGAAACTAAACATTTTTTTTTTTTTTATTTCAGGTTTAGTTTTAGTTAATTTAGTATATTAAACTAATTGAAAAATTCTTTGACAAGAATTTTTAGACAATTCTAAAACAAGATATTCTTTCAGTCAAATATATTCTTTCAAACATATATATATAAAATGTTTTTAATTTTAGTTTGAATGAACTTTAATAAGCCTAAATCAAGATCCATGCCACATTTATTTATTTATTTATTTATTTATTGAGATTTTGAGTAATGAATGGTTGTTATGTTCACTCTGGCATTTATGGTTTATTTTGAAATGGCATTAAATTAAACAAGACATTTTGAAGTAGAAACACTGAAACAGTATTTTCTTATAAAACATAGTCCAATAATCATTCTTTTATTTACAGCTGCATACATCAAAGATTGATTGGACAATTAGTGATTGTGCAAACTATGCAAACAAGCAATTATTTATATGATGCAAATGCAACCGCTGTCTCTAGTTTCATTAACTGTCTCCTGTATTGTCATGTTTGATGTGTTAAATCAATGCATATCAGTTTATAACAATATACTGTACATATGTGATTTGAAGTGCAAACATGAGCTTTTGCTTCCATTCAGCATGAAAAAATAACCAACACCATCAATAATCAAACACAAGCGCTTATCTGTCCACGTCACGCTAGAAAGCAGCAAGTAAAAACATTCTTTTTGTTTTCAGCTCGTTTTTGTCACTACAGAATACTGGAGTACATTCTTTAAATGCTCTCATAACATTATTAATGTTTAATAAACTGTATTTTTGTTATAATAACTGATTGAAAGAAAACATTCCACAACTTCCTTATGATTTGTACTTTATCATAATGTTGAGAAAACATTCTTAAAGTTGTTAATATTTTAGAAACATTTCAAAACAAAGTTACCACAACGTATTACAACCTACATTAGCATGAAAAAATACACTACCGTTCAGAAGTTTGGGGTCAGTAAGACTTGTAATAGTCTTTAAAGAAGTCTCTTATGCTCATCAAGGCTGCATTTATTTGGTTAAAAATATAGAAAAAAACAGTAATATTGCAAAATGTTTTTACAATATAAAATAATGTTTTTTATTTTAACATACTTTAAAATAGAATTTATTCCTGTGATGAAAAGCTGAATTTTTATCAGCTGTTACTCCAGTCTTAAGTGTCACATGATCCTTCAGAAATCATTCTAATATGTGGATTTATTATTAGAATGATCAATGTTGGATAATATCAACAGTTGTGCTGCCAAATATTTTTTGGAACCTGTAATTTTTTTTTTTTTTTTTTTTTTTGGATTTTTCCAAAAAAAAAAAAAAAAAAAAAAATTACAGGTTCCAAAAAATATTTGGCAGCACAACTGTTGATATTATCCAACATTGAATAACAAGTTTAAAAAGTACAGTGTTTATTCAAAATATAAATATTTTATAACGATGTAAATTATTTATTATTAACTTTTAATAAACTTTTAATAATTAACTTAATACATCCTTGTTGAATAAAAGTATTAATTTCTTAAAAAGAAAAAAAAAAAAAGAAACAATAAAAACCCCAAACTTTTGAACAGTAGTGTATAATCTAAGAATGTTTTCCTAACATTATGAAAATGTTACTTCTGAATGTTTAAAATATCCATTTTTAGAACGTTTGGTTATGTGAACATTAAGCGAACGTTACATTGTATCATTTTTCAGACACTATGAGAATGTTTCTTTGAAAGTAGCAACATTTTAAAAATGTTACATGAACGTCAAACTAAAATGTTACTTAAAATGTTATAAATGATATTTTCAGGACATTATTAAACACCAGATAACTTGTTCTATTATTGTAACTGTTCATAACCTTGGGAGAACATTGAGAGAACGTTTCCTGGTTGTTTCAGTCATATTTTCTCATTAAAGTGAGGCGTAGAGGCCCAGTCTCCTGGCCGTCTCTGATTTCCTCAAGCTTTTCCTCTGAGGAAATGGGTAATAATATTTCAAGCTGGCAGGTGTGGAGCGATAACTCCCGAAGCTCAGCTGACGGGACAAAACCGCCGGCGCTGAGAACTTCCTAGAGTCCAGGCCGCCGTGGTTCTTGTTCTCCAGATGATGTTCTTCAGGGTTGGAGTCCTCCGAGAGCCGCTCTGACTCTGAGCTGCTGCTGGAGGTTTCTGTAGACGTGTCGCTGTTATTTTCTTGTTCAGTTTGATCAGTGGTGTGTTTCATACGGTACATGTCCAGATGTGAACGCCACAGACCGCTGTCAGAATCCAAAACAAACTCAAACTGGGTTTCTGATGCTGTTGAAGGAGAGCGATTGATCTGACGCACGGGAACCAGGTCCACTAGATTTTTGCCACTTATTTCTTCATTATTTTGTGCTGTAGATGAACACAAGGTTATTAAACACAACATCACTTGATTCAATGCATTTGTTAAAGTTTCCTGCTTACAAAAGAGACTGGGGCTTGTTGTCACAGAGTTAGTATCTCAGTTATGATAAATAATGTCCAATAAATAACAATAAAACTACTGACAAACATTAAAAGCTACTCAGCTATTGCATATAATGAAGAGTATTTAGAGTATTTTACATAAATAGCAAGGCAAGGCAAGTTGTCACATGTTGCTGTTAATATTTGTTTTGTTTTATGAATTTAGTCCTGGTAACTGTAAAACTCACTATTTTTTTTTATGGTTATTTTTTGCATAATTTAAATACTTTTAATTTTATTAGTTATTTTTATTTTATTAAGTATTTAAGTATTTTTGTTAGAAATGTAATTCACATTTTAGTATTTATTTTTACTATATATTATTAAACTTTTTAAAATAATGATTATTATTTAATTTTTTTTTATTTCAGGTTTAGTTTTAGTTAATTTTGTATATGTTGTTAAACTAAAATCAAGATGTAAACTTTTTTTCTATGCAAAAATTGACTTAAATAACCCATCTTAAAAAATATTCAGTTCATGAGTAAAATGTGACAACTTGCTCCAGACAACTTTAAGAAAAAATAAACATAAAAATAAATAAATAAATAAAAATCTGCATTTAACAAGAAGTGCAGTTGATTTAGCTGCAATAAATATCTAAAATATTTATGCAATAATTTTAGTATTTTTGTTTAGTTTTTAAATATTTACATATTATTAAACTTTTTTTTTAATAATTATTATTATTGAATTGGTTTAGTTTTAGTTTATTTTTAGGTTTTTAGTTAGATTTTAGTTAAAGAATTTGCTGCATTTAACAAGAAGTACAACTGATTTAGATACAATAAATATCAAAAATATTTATGCAATCATTTTTTTATATTTTTCATTTTTAAAAATCATTATATATTATTAAACATTTTTAAAAAAATTATCATTTAAATTAAAAATATGAATTTTTATTTCATGTTTAGTTTTATTTAACTTTATGAAAAAAAAAAAAACTGTTTAACAAGAAGTGCAACTGATTTATATGCAATAAATATAAAAATATTAATGCAATAATTCATGAGCTGTTAGTGTTTTTGGAATATATATGCATTGAAATATATGCACTATAATCATTCATTCTTAATTAGTATGAGAATGTTTACATTATAAAAACATTATTTCTGAATGTTTTCTGAGCATTTTAAATTTTCTAAATTATTATTATTATTATTTTTTTAAATATGAATGTTAGAGAAAATGTTAGATAAAGTGAACATTCCATTTTATCATTTTGCAAACATAGGAATGTTTTGAATGTTCTCTGATCTTTCTGAAACTAGAATCAATGTTTGAAAAAGTCAGATTGAAAATCCAGCTGAAAAGTTTCAGAAAAACACTCCATGATCTGTCACTGGACATTTGTTTGTTCAGAACTTTGGGAGAACATTCCGAGCACGTTTCCTGTTTGCTGGGACTTTTAATGAATTCAAAAGCCTGAGCTGCACCTTCAAACCCAAACAGCATTTCTTACCTTTCTTGAAGCAGATGACATGAGTTTGTCGTCTCTGTTTCTCTCTGATGGTGTTGTATTGCTCTTTTAAGAGCTCGATGTCCATCCTGACGCTGCTCTGATCCTCCTCTTCTGTGGGAAACATCCTGCTCTCTTCCCACACCTCTGCACACGTCAGATACGGGCAACAGTACGACCACATCTAGATAACATCCAGCGAAATGTGCTTTTATTGCAGTATAATCATTAATGCAGCTTGATTTGTCCATCTGAACACTCTCGTCTCGTGTGTGTGTGTGTGCTTTATGGGCAATGCCAACAAAAGCTGCACCAAAATGCAAACATAAGAGGGCAATTCAAGGTTGTTCTACAGTTTGCAAAGACAAAGGCAAGAAGAAACAGTCATGCAATATTCACATATTAATATTAATATGTTGTGCAAAATCAAAATAACTATGTGAAAGAAAAAAATAGGATAAAAGAAGGGTATCAGAAAAATAAAATATTAATTCAGTTAAACATTCATCATGTAATTCTTCAGAATGTTTGCACAGTATTGTTGATGCAGCGGGTGAGGTGATCATATTATCTTTTAGCTTAAGTGTATTATCACAGTTTGTTCGGGTGGATTGCTCCCAACATTAATAGAATACAATATACAATGCAATTTTGTAATATGTTAATAGCAGCAATTAACTGAGACATTAATATTAATTGCATAAATAAAATCTTGGTTTGTTTAAAAATGTATTAAATTCTTATTTACCTGAAATGTGTCATTTAAACTAAAATGCATTTACAGACACAATAGATCCAATAGATGCAATTTCTGGCTGATGAATTATTTTAGAGCAAAAACAATCATTATACACAATATTTTTTATATTTAAAAATATATAAAAAATGGCACAATATATATTTTATTGATACAGGTATTTAAATATATTTGTATAAATGTCTTTTTTATATTATTACAATTTTTATTATTTTAATTTTAATTATTTGTAATTTCTGGCTGATAAATTATTTTAGAGCAAAAAAAAAATCATTATACAAAATATTTTTTATATTTAAAAATATATAAAAAATGGCACAATATATATTTTATTGATACAGGTATAAATTATTTTAGAGCAAAAAAAATCATATTATTATACTACTATATTATATTATATTATATTATATTATATTATATGTTATATTTGTACAAGCTTCCCACACCTGTTGGTCAGGGAATATCTATGATTTTTTAGATAAGGAGCAATTTCTGGCTGATAAATCATTTATTTTATTTATTTATTTATTTTTTTGTAATATTTTAAAATATAAAGAAAAAAAATTGCCAAAATATATTTCACTAGCACAGATGTTTAAATGTATTTGTATAAAAAAATTATTTGATATATTATAATTATTTTGTACAGACTTCCCACACCTTTTGGTCGTGGAATTTGTATGATTTTTGGATAAGGAGCAATTTCTGGCTGATTAACTATTTTAAATATATTTGTATAAATGTCTTTTTTATATTATTAAAATTTTTATTATTTTAATTTTAATTATTTGCAATTTCTGGCTGATGAATTATTTTAGAGCAAAAAAAATCATAATACACAATATTTTTTATATTTAAAAATATATTTAAAAATGGCACAATATATATTTTATTGATACAGGTATTTAAATATATTTGTATAAATGTTTTTTTATATTACTAAATTTTTTATTATTTTAATTTTAATTATTTGCAATTTCTGTCTGATAATTTTTTAGAGCAAAATAGTATACTCATTATACTATATATTTTTTTATATTTAAATATATATAAAAATGGCCAAATGTTTTTCACAGATACAGATATTTAAATATATTTGTATAAATAAAATTGATTTTTTACATAATTAAAATTTATAGTATTTTAATTTTAAATAATTTGCAATTTCTGGCAGATAAATTATTTTAGAGCAAAAAAAGTATATTCATTATACACTTTTTTATATTTAAAAATATAAAAAATAGCAAAATATATTTCACTGTTAAAGATATTTAAATACATTTATTTTTATATTACTAAAATTTATGTTATTTCTAGCTAATAAATTATTTTAGAGCAAAAAAAAAATTTTCATTATGCATTTCTATTTTAATTTTTTGTTTAATTTTTTAAAAATGGCTAAATATATTTCACTAATACAGATGTTTAAATATATTTATATAAATAAAATGGATCTAATATATTTTGTTATTTTGTTCCCACATCTTTTGGTCAAGGAATTCCCATGATTTTTGGACATGGAGCAATTTCTGCCAATACTATACTATTGCATTAAAACAAAAATAGCTCAAATTGTTTGGCTGCTTTATTTTACACATGCACTTTAAACGATTTTTGTTGATCTTTTCTTTCTCCTGTTTCTCTTTGTCACTCCCAGTGCAATTTCCATGAATTGTTTTAGACATCCATCAGCTTCCTGTTTCTACAATGTGCTTCAGACAGTTTAAAAATGCATATTTTTAAAAACAGGCAATAATTAAACAGCTAGCACGACGGGGTCACAGAATAAAGTTCACAAGTTCAGTGAAACATGTTTTTTAGGAGGTGCACAGTCCCTTTAAGTCTACTGTACGAAGGTCTCTGTTTACATCACGTGTTTACTGGTTCATGAATATTAATAATGCTACATGACATCGCGGATGGGATTGGCTGAGGGTGGTGAGTGGGCGGGAGTTAGCAGGTGAATGAACCAATCCTGCTCTGGTGAAGGTTGGGCTTAAGAATGTTAATTAGGTCACATGACCGACGCTCCAGGAAGTTTTTGCGTCCTCATGAATATTTATAAGGTGAATCTTTGCTACAGTTGCGTTTGATGGCGGGATGTTTGTGATCTGAATGGCTGAAGGAGCAGATTCTTGTTTTCTGGGGTTCGATTTCAGCACGCAACAGGTACAATAATACCCATATCAGTGAGGGATATTGTTCTGGAGAAATGTTATGATAATGTACGGTTGTAGAAAGTAATATAGTGGAGTGAGATAGTAATATATGCTGTTTCTGATTGATTGTTTAGCTTGATATTAACGCGTTTCTGTCATTTTTTTTCAAAAATGTCTAGTGTTTTTCTCATAGATTTACATAAAAGTGTCACAAATCGCCTTCAAAGTTAGTTTTAGTTCTTTCTTTGATGTTTTTATTGTTCTTTGGTTTTCTCTAATCTTGCATATTTGTATAATTGCATGAAATGTGACCCTGAATGCAATGTTTGGTCAAATGCAGACTGTAAATATAAGTTAAACTGGTACAGACAGTTTTTAACACACTATAATGTTTCTGATTTGTGTTTTTGAAGCTGAAAGTTGTTGCTGTTGATGGAAATCTTGAGGTGATTCACCAGAGCAGTGTCCAGTTTGACAGAGAGCTGCCCGAGTTCAGGTACAACACCACTCTTATATTATATTATATTATATTATATTATATTATATTATATATATATTTGTACAAGCTTCCCACACCTTTTGGTCACAGAATTTCTATGATTTTTAGATAAGGAGCAATTTCTGGCTGATAAATTATTAATTTTATTTTTTTTTTTTGTAATAATTTAAAATATAAAGAAAAAAAATTGCCAAAATATATTTCATTAGCACAGATGTTTAAATGTATTTGTACAAAAAAAAAAATATTTGATATATTATAATTATTTTGTACAGGGTTCCCACACCTTTTGGTCATTTGGTCAAATGCAAAATATATTTCACTAATACAAATATTTATTATTTAAATATATTTTCACTATATTTCACTATATTAAAGAAAAAAAAAAAAACGTTGAAAAAAAAGTGAACTATATTTTGGCAATCATAGAAATTCCCTGACCAAAAGGTGTGGGAAACCCATATAAAATAATTATAATATATCAAATAAGTTTTATTTATACAAATATATTGAAATATCTGTTTAATGAAATATATTTTGAGATATATTTTGAAAATAATATTTTCAGATACAACAAAAATAAATAAATAAATATATAGTGTATTATGAATAAATTATTTTTTTTTTTTTGCTTTAAAGTAGTTAATCAGCCAGAAATTGCTCCTAATCCAAAAATCACAGAAATTCATTGACCAAAAAGGTGTGGGAATCCTGTACAAAATAATTATAATAAATCAAATAAATCTGTATATATATATATATATATATATATGTGTGTGTGTATGTATGTGTGTGTGTGTGTGTTTATATTTAAATAAAAAAAAAAAAAAATTTATCAGCCAGAAATTGCTCCAAAATATAAATTGCCAAAATATAGTTCACTAGCACAGATGTTTAAATGTATTTGTATAATATATATATATTATTTTGTACAAGTTTATTCATAATACACTATTTATTTATTTATTTATTTATTTTTGTAGTATCTAAAAATTTTAATTATTTTGTATAGGATTCCCACACTTTTTTGGTCAGTGAAGTTCTGTGATTTTTGGATTAGGAGCATTTTCTGGCTGATTCATTTTTTTGAAGCCAGAAAAAAAAAAATGATACACTATATTGTATATAGTATGTTTTTTTTTTTTTTTTAATATATGTGACAAATATATATTTCTCTAATACATATATTTAAATATATTTGATAAATAAAATGTATTTGATACTATATTTGTATTGTATGGGCTTGTCACCCCATGATTTGATTAATTTTCCCATGAATAATAATTAATGACATATGAGGAGCAATTTCTAGCTAATAAAGCATTTTAAAGCTGAGCATAACTAGATTAATGTATTTATTTACTGATTGACTTTGTAAAGATGGTAAGATTTCAATTTGTTTTCCAGACCTGGAATTCACACTTCTAATCTGTAATATTATTATTTGATATGACAATTGGGAATCCTTTTTGTCTCGTTGTTTTTTTGGGCAGGACTCATGGAGGAGTTCATATCCACGATGACAAACTGACCGTGACGTCTCCAGCGCTCATGTGGGTGAAGGTAAAGCGGCGTTCATCTGATCAATTCTCATAATTCACCACACCTGAAAAACAGGACATTGAATATACAGGGTATCCGCGGATCCTTAAAAAGTCTTAAAAAGTCTTAAATTCCATAATTTAAAAATAAGGCCTTAATTAGCATTAAAATGTCTTAAATTCGCGTTTCAAAGGTCTTAAAAATGAAATCTAACCGACCCTGTAAAGAAGATTTTATTTATTCAATTTGAAATCTTTTCGTCTGTTAGTCACATATCACAAAATGGGCGGAACCAATTAAAATACGCGTTCGCGGGGAGTTCGCTTGACACAGGCTTTACGCTGTAATGCTGCGTGAACCATGGTAAAGTTTGAGCTTTAGGCTTGTTTAGCCATGGGGAAATGTATGCATGTTCGATTTTGGGGGCAGGATCGCGTCCAGTCAAGATACCTAGGGTCACAATTAGGGATGTTCATTTCGGTTATTTTTCCTAACCGACAGCCGACGCTTGTTAACCGATTATTAACCGTTAACTGACAAGATTTTTTAAAATTAGAATTAAATTATTTCAGAAAGGATAAGTGTCTGTGACTCGTTAAAATACCAACATTTATTTTTCGGGATTAATTTGACATGCGCAAAAAGCAGCAAACAACAGAACATGAGTATTCACATGTCGCATCACCTGCAGCGCTTCTGCGAATGGAAAAAAACCCTCATAAAGCCATGCTATATATATATATATATATATATATATATATATATATATATATATATAATGAATGAATAGGCATATAAGATTAATATTTTTACTTAATAAAACAAACGAACAAAAAAAGTGCAACAACCTGGTATGCTTTTGGTTCATTTTTGTGCTGCGCGAAAGGAAGACGGCTGAAAGCGGCATATCCTGTTTTTCTTTATTTTACAAACAGCAAACGTTTACAGTTTCGATTATCTGTAAAGAGTCGTTTCCCCTGTTAGAAGGAAAAAATCAAGTCATTGCGCCGGCGCCGCACGCGCACACACAATCAGCCAAACATATGGACAAAAAAAAATCACACTGCTTAATCGTTATCAACGTACTGCCGTGATATTATGCCATTCATTTTTTTATGTGGATATTGTAATGCAAGTACAAAATCAGGTTTACATAATAAATAATATTTTAGCATTCAAATGCATCTTGAATAAGGAGACATTTGGAGTTGTGTCGTGTGAGAGACCCAATGTTAGTTTCAGTTTCGCTTTAGCCTAAATGGTTTCGTTTTGGCTTGTCCGCTAGCTTCTTATATTTTTCATTCTTGTTCTTTTCTAAATACTGTTAAATTGAAAGGATTTTTTGTGGAGTGAGGGGAACTAAAATAGTCTAGCCTATGTTTATAGTGTATTGTAAATATTTCGCGTCAACAACAGGTCTTTCTGAATGTAATAATAAAATGCGACTTAACGTTATAGGCCTACGCGATTTATCTTTTTTCTCTTAAAAATGCCATTTCATTTTATTTTAACCATCCAGAAAATGTTTTAAAATATTTTGATAACTGAAAAAAGACCTTTTAAACCGTTTAACTGATTGTATTAATCGGTCAAATTTTTTTTGTCGGTTTACGGTTAACCGGTTAAAATGAGCATCCCTATGGGACATGGAACAGCTCAGGATTTGCTTCACCATTTCAAAGTAGGAGACCGAGTTGGAGGCAAAGGGCAAAGAACTGAGATACAGTAAAAAACAAATGTTCAGGTTAATGGCATGCAGTGTACTTACTGCTGTGCAGTGTTTGTTTGAAATCTTCATAAGCCTATGGCTGTCAATATTCTTCCTAATGATTAGTCGGTGCAAAGACTATGTTTTGCAATTTTGTTTCACGCTTTCTGTAAATCAATAAAGAGTTTAAGGTAATTGGTTGTGTTGTGTGGTGTTTGCAAATTTGTTACTACAAAATTGGTCTTAAATTTCATTCTGTACGGTATTAAAAAAGGTCTTAAAAAGTCTTAAATCTAACTCGTAGAAACCTGCAGATACCCTGATATATGTGTGTATATATATATATATATATATATATATATATATATTAATCAGACACTCTTTGTTTGTTAATTGGATGTAACAAAATGAGCTTTAACTGTCTGACTGCAGGCGCTGGATGTTCTCCTGGAGAAAATGAGAAACACTGGTTTTGATTTCTCTCGGGTCAAAGCAATCTCAGGCAGTGGACAGGTGACTTTCAGCATTTATTTATTATTATGTATAAAGATATGCTGTTTACTATATACTGCCTGAAATAATTTGTAAATTTATGTTTACTTCTTTAAATTGCCTTGTGTATTTTCAGTTTGTTTTTTTTTTTAATTTCTCAAAATATAAAAAATGGCTAAAATAAATGTTGTTATTATAGATATTTATTAAAATACATTTATAAAAAATATTTAAGTTGACTTCTTTAAATTGCCTAATTTATTTTCAGTTTTTTTTTTCTCAAAATATAAAAAAATGGCCAAAATAAAGTTTATTGTTAAAGATGTATATTAAAATACATTTATAAAAACATGTAAGTTTACTTATTTAAAGTTTGGTATTTTTTTATTTATCAAAATATTAAAAAATGGGCAAAATATATTTTGTTATTATAGATATTTATTAGCACACATTTATAAAAACTTTTAAGTTTACTTCTTTAAATTGGCTCATTTATATTCAGGTATTTATTTATTTTTTATTTTTCAAAATATGGCCTTTTTTTTTAATTAAAGATATATATTAAAATTTATAAAAGCATGTAAATTTATTTATTCAAATTGCCTAATTTATTTTCAGTTTAAAAAAAAAAACTCAAAATATTAAAAAATGAACAAAATATATTTATATATTGTATAAAAATATTTAAAAAATGGCCATTTTTTTTTAGATATATAAATTAAAATGCATTTATAAATAATTTAAGTTTTCTTTTTTTAAATACAACATATATTTACAATGTAAATATATTTGTGTTGTCCAAAATATATTTTTAAAAATACATTTTGCATTAACAAAAAAAAAAAAAAAAATGCTTAGACTTCTGTAAATGTCATTAATTTAATTCTTGTTTTAGCAACATGGCAGCGTCTACTGGAGGACGGGCGCGAGACAAACCCTGAATCATCTGGATCCACAGAAACATTTACACCATCTGTTACAGGTGACAACAACATCAGCAGATTCTTCTGTCGTTCCTAACGCCGCTCACACTGTTTGCTGAGGGTCTAATGTCCAGCATTAATGGTTAATACTTCACCTGATGTATGACAGAAGCAGATTTGTTGCATATCTGCTTGTACAGGGCGGCAGAAAACATGTATAAAATACTCTCAAAACATAATGTTATGCATTTTATAGCTGTATCACCTACATAATTCTTCTATATGTTGATATTTATTTGTATACTGGGTGGATTGTGTGTGTAGGAGTGTTTTGCGGTGCAGGACAGTCCGGTTTGGATGGACTCGAGTACGTCAGATCAGTGTCAGTACCTGGAGGAGGCAGCAGGAGGCGCTCAGCGTCTCGCCGACATCACCGGCTCACGAGCGTATGAGGTGCGTTTAACCCCAACGTGTCCTAAAACATCTAAAAATCAGTGAATAATTACATTCATCTAAGTTCAGTCTCTTAATGTTATGTGTATTTGTTCAACAGCGCTTCACTGGAAACCAGATTTCTAAGATTTGTCGCTCAAAGCCGAATGAATTCACTGAGACGGAGGTAAAACTCAGTGTTTATAGAAATGTCTGCTCAATAAAATTCTCTCTAGATCATCTAAAAGCTGTTTAAAAGTTTTTTCCATTCCAAATTCACATTTTAGTAGGAAATAAATCAACATAAGGCACAAACTTTTTCATCAAACCACTTAATAGGGTTTAACTTAATGAAAATTGTAATATATAAATATTTTTATATATAATTACTAAATACTGTTTAATAAAATGGTAATTATATTAAAATATAAATTATAATTTATAATAATGTATAGATTTTCTATAAATGTATATTTTATTTCATATTTAATATAAAATATAAATTTAATTAATATAATTTTAATTAATATATTTTAATTAAATATAAATTTAATTTATATAGAATTGTTATTAAAATAAAAAAGTTACTATAGATTAAAAAAATTAAAAAATTTAAATAAATGTTATATTTAAAAATTATTGTTTTTTATTATTTAATTAAATAATATAATGATATAAAATTATAAATAATATTTTTTTCAAAAAATAAAATAAAATAATTGATTAAAATAGATTTTAAAGCTGATTAAAAATATATATATATAAAATCTGTGTAATTTATATAAATTAAAACATTTAAAATAATAAATAACTAGATTTTAAAACTGATGAAAAAAAAATTATATAAGCTAAAAAATTTACATTTTTATAACATATTTTATATAAAATATTTTTTTTATTAAAATTAAATAATATAAATATATAATTAATATAATAATTAATATAATTAATATAATAATATTATATACAATATAATATAATTAAAACATTCAAATGAATTAATCAATGCTAATAAACTTTGCTTGTCAAACCATTTCATGAGGTTTTGAAGTCTGAATAAAATATAAATGTATATTTAAATTAATTTTTATGTATAATAAATTACTATAATATCATTAGTGTGATTTAATTTCATTAAATCAATAAATTAAATTATATAAATGTAAACTGATTTACAAAATTGATGTAAATTACAACATTTATGTTGTATTATAATTTTACAAAATATATATTTTTATTAAAATATTTTTTAAAATAAAATGTTATTTAATAATATATAAATATTAATTATAATTAATTATGTATACATATATAGTTAAACCAGCTGCCAACAGATGTTTTCAGTAATAAATAAATGTTCCAATTCCACGCATTTATTTCACTGAATTAAAGAGTGTTTAGTTTGTGTCAGACACACTGAAAACATTTCCTGCCACTAATTAAAGCTCAGCACTAATTACCCGTGTGAAAGAACATCAATATTTGCTGTAATAACATGTAATCTGGTGTGTTTTTCAGAGAATATCGCTGATCAGCAGCTTTGCTTCATCTCTGTTCCTGGGCGATTACGCCTCCATCGACTACAGCGACGGTACGTTCATTCATCACAGTCGCCTCAAATAGTCTTTTTGCCCAAATAACGATCTGGCGATTCTTTCACACGCCGTTTGTTTTACTTCCTTCCCCTCTCAGTTCTCAGATCGCATTTGCTCAGTCAAGAAATGATGCATTATAAATGACTTTCAGCAGAGTATTTTTCCACTTGAATCATCTGTGAATAAAAACACGATCGGATGGAATATTAAACTGTGAATTATTAAGAAGCTCTTTCTGTATCTGAACTCTATTGAATCTCACACAGTCTGATCTTTGTTTGATGGTTGTGCGTTTGTCTTTATCTGAAGGTTCGGGGATGAATTTGATGGATATATTTGAGAAACGGTGGTCGCAGGTTTGTTTGGACGCCACAGCGCCGCAGTTAGACAAACGACTTGGTGACCTGACGCCGTCTACAGCCGTTCTGGTAAAATAAAATGTGTTATTTTTAAATGAAATGATCGAACGTGAACATCGAATCAGTCTCAAGCTCCCGTTGAGGCCTGAAACGTGCCATTGTTTGTCTGTTTTCAGGGTTGTGTGTCTCCGTATTACAGCAAACGCTATGGGTTTCCAGACAGCTGTAAAGTTGTGGCCTTCACTGGAGACAATCCTGGTAAAGCAAAGCGTTTCTGTCACTTTCAATCTAATGCAGTAACTAGGAAAATATTATATTGAACAAACGGATGTTGCATATGTGATTTTACACAGTTTATCACTGCTGAGATCTTCTTAGAGACTGTAGATGGCAGCAAAAACACACAAATGCATCTGTCTGCTTTAGTCTTTGTGCATAGATTTTAAATATAATTAATATGAATTCAAATGCATTGTATTTTATAAATTATTTTTTTTAAGAAATGTATTTGTTTATATTAATAAGAATTATAAAATGTCTTTAAGTTTAAATCGTTAACATATGCATGTATATTTAAATTAATATAAATTACATTATTATGACATTTTAATATTGTATAAATATCTTGCAAGTTTTATTTATTTTTTGTTTAAAAAAACATTTGTAAAATATCATTTTTATGTGTATATTCAAACTAACATAAAAAAATATTATGTATTTATACAAATTAAATCAGCTTCTATTAATTACAAAATGACAAAAAAGTTCAAATCATTAACATATGCAGGTATATTTAAATTAATATAAATTACAATATTATTTAATTTAAACTTCTTTGTTGAAAAAAAAACATTTAATATAAAATTATTTGTGTACATTTAAACTAACAAACAAAAACATTATTTATAAAAATTTAATTTGCTTCTATTAATTATTATAAAATATCTTAGTTCAAGTCATTAAAATATGCATGTTTATTTAAATGTATATAAATTGTAATATTTAATATTTTATGAATAACACATTTTATATACATGTTTACATAATTAAAATTAAAACATTTAATATAAAATATCATATTTATGTGTATATTTACACTACCATGGACACAAAATTATATTTATAAAAATAATTAGCTTCTATTAATTATTATAAATGTCCAAGTTCAAGTCATTAAAATATGCATGTATATTTAAATTTATATAAATTGTAATGTTTAATATTTGAATATTTTATGAATGAGACATTTTATTTTATATATATGTTATATTATTAAAATAAAAACATTTAATATAAAATATCATTTTTGTGTATATTTACACTAACATGAACAAAAAAGTATATCTTTAAAAAATTAAATTAGCTTCTATTAATTATTATTATAAAATGTCTTTAAGTTCAAATCATTAAAATATGCATGTATATTTAAATTAATATAAATTCTAATGTTATTTCATATTTGAATATTTATGAATAAAACATTTTACTTTATATATACATGTATACATTATTAAAATAAAACAAATTCAAAATTAAATATAATATTTAATATTTATATTAATATTTATATCATATATGCTATTTAAGTTAGATAATAATTTGAATATTTTATGAATAAAACACAAAAACAAAAATAAAATAAAATCGTATTTATGTGTGTATTTAAACTAAACATAACAATTTTTTATATATTTGTAAAAAAAAATTGCTTTAATAATTACTGTAAACTGTCTTTATTATATATGTTATATAAAATACATTTATAAAAATAAAAACCAAGCATATGTGTCTATGTTTAAATAAGTACAAATTATAATATATATGACAGAAATAGTTAATATAATATTTATTTTATATGATACATTTCATTAAAAATATTTGTTAATTCTTATTATAAAGTGCAGTTATTTTTATTAAAGACTTTTATTTTTAATATATATATGTAATTATAATAAATTATAACCATAAGCAGACAATATTTAAATTAATGTAAATAATAGTATAATCATACTCAGAACCCATCATATTAGTGATACATTAAGTGGAAAAATGGCCGTGATGCATTTCAGTTGAAGTTAGCTGTTCGTTTGACAGCGTATGTTTGCATTTTACTAGAAAGTGCTGAAATGGATTTTCCTGATGTATTGAAATTAGAATTCAGAGATCAATTTTCTCAGCCGTTGAAGCTTTCGTTAGCGTGGCGTTTCAGGTGATTTATTGAACGTTTTTTTCCTGCAAGGCCACCGGGATCACCATTGACCGTCTGCTATTAAACCTACAGCGAGTCGCAGATGGAAAATTGTAAAAGCCGTCAGTCGTGTAACTCTGTGTTGCTAAGACTGTAGTGAAGTTTTGTCTGATTTGTGGTTTCAGGATCTCTGGCTGGAATGAGGCTTCAGGAAGGAGATCTAGCGGTGAGTGGCTTCACTAATGAACAGAGAAAAATGCAAGAACACGTTCAGTTGATCAAAAGTGCCGGTAAAGACATTTAGAATGTTCCAAAAGATTTCTGTTTCAAATAAATGCTGTTCTTTTGAACTTTCTAAGCATCTGTGAATCCTGAGAAATAACATGTATGACAGTTTCCACAAAAATATTGAGCAGCAACTGTTTTCAACATTGATAATAATCAGAAATGTTTGTTGGCAGAAACAACAACAGTTTAAATCAGTATTATAATATAAATAAAATAAATAAATAAATATATTTAAAAAAAAATTTATATGATATATATATATATATATATATACACAAATAGTTTACTAACATAAAATAATAAATATATATTTTTTTAACGTTTATCATTTCTGTTTAACTTGAATACCACAATACCTAAAACGAAATCAAAATGTAATTTACAAAAACAAAAACAAAAAACATGTTATTGTCTTCTGTAAGTTAGGGAAAATGTATGGTTTTATTTTTAGATTTTTTTTTTTTTAAACTGAAATGCAATTAAATTAAATAGAATTTTTTTTGAGAGGGAAAAAACAACAACAGTTTAAATCGGTATTATAATATAAATAAATAAACAAATAAATAAATAAATAAATAAAAACGATTATTTATATATATATATATATATATATATACACACACACACACATACTTTAACTGACGTAAAAGAATAAATATATATTTAACATTTCTTATTTTTATGTAGTTTAATTTGAATACCACAATACCTAAAACTTAAATTAAAATGTACTTAAAAAAAAAAATGTTGTTGTCTTCTGTAAGTTAGAGAAAAATGTATGATATTCATTTTTAGAATGTATTTTATTTTTTTTTTTAACAGAAATGCAATTAAACTAAGCTTTTTTTTTTTTTTTTTTTTTTTTTTTAAATCAGAAAAAACAACAACCGTTTAAATCAGTATTTTAATATAAATAAATATATAATATGTGTGTATATATATATATATATATATATATGTATGTGTGTGTGTGTGTGTGTAAGTGTGTGTGTTTGGTTGGGTATATATATATATATTATTATTATTATTATTATTATTATTATTATTATTATTTTATTTTTTTTTTAAACAACAAAAACTGATTAAAATGACAAAAACACACAGAAAATTACTAAAACTTTAACTAAAACTGAAATAAAAAAAATAAAAGAATTTAAACTAATAAATATAATGTAAAAAATTATAAAAATTAACAGTTACTCAATGATAACTGCTTAAAATCGTAATGCTTCTGTTTTTTTTTTTTCATGTTTAGTCCTGTAGTTGCTGCCTGCGTTTATATTTCTAATATGAAATATTGCAATTAATGATTTTTATTCTCTGTTTCTGATGAACGTCTGATCCAAACATCAAAGCTGTGGCGTGTAAACGCTGTGTGGATCCGCCGCGTCCGTCATCACACGACAGCATGTGTGTATTTAATGCGCTAAAGAAGCAGCTTTGATCCGCTCTGAAATGATGAATCACGTCTCCTCGCTCAACTCTTGGACTCGTCTCTTCATCAATAATTTCAGCCTCTTTCATCAGACTCTGTTTGAATGATTATTAGCTCAGACACTTATGGTTGTTTGCATTAGAGTCGTGTTTGTTCTGATTTCTGCTGGGAATTGATCAGGTTGTTTGAGAGAGCATGGAAAGGCAAAGCCAGAAGCAAATAAAATAACCAAAACCTGCTGCAGTTTGGCTGCATTTATTTATTTACTGGTCTCTCCAGGTCAGTTTGGGCACCAGCGATACGGTTTTCCTGTGGATTCGTGATCCCAGACCCAGCGTCGAGGGCCACATCTTCTGTAATCCGGTGGACTGCAGCGCCTACATGGCTTTGATATGGTAAAACACACACAGACGCTGACGTAAACCGGGTTAAACGCGGTACATCACACACACTAAACCAGACAAACATATACTGACACAGCAGAGGACTGCTTTCTGTAAGATTTTGCTTTATTTTATTAAAGTGGAAAAAATAAAGGTCAAGATGATGCTACTTCACTAGTCATATTTCACCCCAAAATCATATTAAGAAAATAGTTGTCATATAAAGAAAATTAAGACTTTTTTTTTTTCTTTTTTCTCCAAAATCCCTTTTCCGTAATGGTTTTTTTCCTTAAAGTTTTTTTTTCTGTATTACTAACAATATAAACAAAAAATTATTAAAATCAGTTGTATTGCATGTAATTAAAACAATCAATTTATTTATTTATTTATTTATTTATTTATTTATTTTTTTTTTTTTTTAAAGATTGTGGTAGTTTTACTCTTTTGGTTGTACTGCATTTAATTTATTTAGATTTAATTTATTTCTTTTTATTTTAATGTGAAATATAAGTTGAGTTGCTATGCTGTCTTTCATTTTTTATTATTATGTAAACAAAAGATGGTAAAGTATTTTTTTTTTTTTTTTTTCATTTTTTTTATTCTGAATTAAATACAAATTGTATATTAATTTGTATTTTAATAGCACATGTTTTTAATAACACACTACAATAGTAAGAACTTGAGGGCAATAAATCTTAATAGTCTGAAAATTATTTTTTGTGTATGCAAAATACATTTATATTATTAAATTATTATTATTTTTTTTTTTAATGAAACATAAGTTGAAGTGCTATGCTATCTTATATTTTTATTATGCAAGCAAAAAATTGAATTGTAAAGTATTTGTTTTTTGCATGTAATTTATTCTGAATTAAATTCAAATTGTATATTAATTTGTATTTTAATAGCACATTATTTTTAATAACACATTACAGTAATAAGAAATTGAGGGCAATAAATCTTAACAGTCTAAAAATTATAAATTAAAATTAATTAAAAATTAAAAAATAATAAATTATTTTTTAAAATGCATTACAATAATCAGAAATTATGGGCAATAAATCTTAATAGTCTGAAAAATACATTTATATTATTAAATTATTATTATTTTTTTTTTTAATGAAACATAAGTTGAAGTGCTATGCTATCTTATATTTTTATTATGCAAGCAAAAAATTGAATTGTAAAGTATTTGTTTTTTGCATGTAATTTATTCTGAATTAAATTCAAATTGTATATTAATTTGTATTTTAATAGCACATTATTTTTAATAACACATTACAGTAATAAGAAATTGAGGGCAATAAATCTTAAGTCTAAAAATTATAAATTAAAATTAATTAAAAATTAAAAAATAATAAATTATTTTTTAAAATGCATTACAATAATCAGAAATTAAGGGCAATAAATCTTAATAGTCTGAAAAATACTTTTATATTATTAAATATATTTTTTATTTTAATGTAAAATATAAGTTGAGATGCTATGCTATCTTTTAAAGTATTTTTTGTATTGCATTTAATTTATTCTGATAAAAAAAAAACAATGTATAGTATTTTTTTAATCATGATCGAGTAAATAGTAAATAGAAAATCGAGTAAATAAAATCTGAAAAATCTCATTACAATAATAATGAGAATGAGGGCAATCTTAATGTAAAAAGAAATGGGTTTAATTTTATTTCTATAAAATAAATTAATAATAATTTTTTTTTGGTTTGTTTTAAATATAATTATCGTCTAATACATCTTCAGTGTTTGATCTTGCCCTTTTTAATGTATTAATTCTCATTAATGTTTACTGAGAAACATTAAGGCAATATAAACATAAAATATTAAATATTATTTAAATGTCTGTCAATTGTTTAACTTGTTTAACTAACTTTGATTTATTCTAATTTAATAAAAAAAATTATAGTAAAAAATTATAATATTTAAAAAAAATAATAAAGCATCTGATTTGATTACAGTAATGGAAAAATAAGGGTAAATGTTTTTAATGGTCCTAAAAAAGGCTTTAATTTCTTTATGGCCAGTATGTGTTTATATAATAAAATTAAATTATATATTTTTCTTGCCATAACTTTTTTGTCTATATTTTGCGGTTAAATATGACATTTCTCTGTGAGATTCTGTTAAGTGTCATAATTCAGTGATTTGTGTGTGGTTTCTTTGGCTCACGTCTCCTCAGATCCTGTCATACAGTCCGTCACTCGCGTCTTTTTCTTCATTTCAGCGTTTAGGAAAGAAAAGAGAGAGTCAGTGTAAAAATTGTGCTTTTTATGAAGGTCTCGACTGACCTTGTTGAGTTTCTAAGAGTTGTTTTAGTGTTTTTCTTCACGTGTCAAGGCTGCATGTATTAAGGGTGATTTTGGTTATTCACTTGTAAAAGTGTTCGTTAATTGAGTTGAAGGAAAAACCAGTCGCATACAGGAAGCGCTGTTTGCATTTAAAACACTTCAGATGAAGTAAAGATCGACCTCATTTATGACACGTCAGTCAGACGGAACGAAAGAGCTGCATTTATGTTGTTAAATTGATGTGTTAAAGGTTAAAAGCGTCGCTGGTGGTTTGACTGTTTGGTTCTTCATGCGCTCAAACTGTTCTTTTGTGTTTCTCAGCTTTAAAAACGGCTCTTTCACACGAGAGCGGATTCGTGATGAGTGTGCCGGAGGATCATGGGAACGTTTCTCCAGCGCTTTGAGGTCCACGCCGATGGGAAACGATGGGAATTTAGGTGATTTAAATATTTTAGGTACCTGGGTTATTATATTTTAATTTAATTTAAAATTATATATATTAATAAGAATAAAACCGAACTAATAAAACTTAATAAAACTCAAACTAAAACTGAAATAAATTTATAGAAACTACAGACATATTTTAAAATGACTAAAACAATAAAAAACATTTTTACAACTTGAAATAAAATTGGACTTAAAATACAAGATGTAATTTATTTTGTTTTGATGTACTAAAATAACTACAATTAAAACTGAAATAAAAAAGTTTAATTTTATTTATATAATTTTTTTTTTTTAATTTTTTACTTTTTTTGGTTTGTTTTAAATATTAGTGTCTAGTACATATATTTTTGATCTGGTTCTTCAGTGTTTGATCTTGTCCTTTTTAATGTAATAAATCTCATTAATGTTTTTTGAGAAACATTAAGGCAATATAAACAAAAAATATTAAATATTATTTAAATGTCTGTCAATTGTTTAACTTGTTTAACTAACTTTGATTTATTCTAATTTAATTAAAAACATTATAGTAAAAAATTATAATATTAAAAAAAATAATAAAGCATCTGATTTGATTACAGTAATGGGAAAATAAGGGTAAATGTTTTTAATGGTCCTAAAAAAGGCTTTAATTTCTTTATGGCCAGTATGTGTTTATATAATAAAATTAAATAAATTTAATTAATTTAAAAAAGTTTATAGACTTTAATAACAAATAAAAATGACAAAAATGAACAACAAAATTACTAAAACCATAAATTATTTTGTTGCCCGAAATATAAAAATATATATGAATTGAAATTATGATAAAATGTTAAACAGTTAAACTTATTTTATTTCAAATGTATTTTTATCTAGTTTAACGACATATTAAAATAACTTACACTGAAATAAAATTGAATAAAAACTATATAGACATATTTTAAAAAAGAGACAAATAAGAAATGACAGAAACACACAAAAAATAACCAAAACCGTACAAAAAATAATTTCATTATCTGAAATAAAATGCATGATAACTAATAAATACACGATAAATAAAATAATAAAATAATATAAAAAAATAACTTATTTTATTTATTATATATCTCGTTTTCATTTCAAGTTGATATACTAAAATAAAACACTTAATACTTAAAAAAGACAATAAAAAGTAATAATACTTGCAATGAAAAGTTAACCTTTTTAAATATGTTTTATTTCAGTTAACGTTTATTTTATAAAACTAAAAATATAAAACTATTATATAAAACTAAAATAAAAATGAATATATAGACACAAAAAAACTAATAAAAATGACAAAAACAAACAACAAAATTAAATGTTTTTACTGCCTAAATTAAAACATATTCAAACTGAAATGTTAAGAAATTAAACTTGTTTTGTTAACCAGTGGCCAAACATTTCTCGTTTGTTTAGTTTAACTTGACATACTAAAACAACTAACATTAAAATAAAATGAATAAAAACTCTATAGACATAAAAAACCCCAGAAATAAATAAATAATTTAAAAAATGCACATAAATTGCTAAAATCATTCAAAAACATTTTCATTACCTAAAATAAAATTAAATATGAAAACTTATTTTATTTCTCATTTTCTTTTTAACTTGATGTACTAAAATACTAAAAATAAAACTAATCGTTAAAATAACTGAAAATAAAAACCTATATAGACATAAAAAAGCAAAACCAAAAATGACAATGCGTAACAAAATCAGTAAAACCGTAAAAACATTAAGCTGCTTGAAATTTAAAAAAAATGTTAAAAACAAACAAACAGAATATTGGCAAGGCAACATTTCTCCTTTTAATTTAGTTGAATTTAAAGTACTAAAATAACTAAAACTAAAACTGAAATAAAAATTATTTAAAACTACATGGACATTTGTATATGCATATATAAAAATTTTAAAAACTCTAACTAAAATAAAACTGAAAATATGAATATAATTTAAATTTTAAGCCAACCAATGATGTGAGTTTGGGGCAGGACTCTGTGTGTTTGTATTTGTGTTGAATCTGAGACATTAATGTGAGTCGTCTCATGTGTTTAGTGAATCCGTGTGTGTGTGTGTGTGTGTGTGTTTTCAGGCATGTATTTTGACGTGATGGAGATCACTCCTCCCGCTGCCGGCGTCCACAGGTTTAACGCTGCAGGTCAAAGGGTGAGTCGTCGTAAACGAGTCGCACGATTTGCTGCTGATTGATTTGCCCTTTTTAGCTTCATTTACTCCGGCTGAACAGGTTTGCAAATGTTGCCTCCGATCAGATAATTGCTTAATTTGTGCTAATTGGGTCACAGTTCGGTTCACCTGCCATAAGACGCTCATTAACCCTCCAGCAGATCCACCGACAGTGATCTCACGCTCTCTGTGATATTTACATCCTTTTGACCCAGAATAACAGTGCAGACTATAGAGCAATAAAAAAATGTAGGACTTTCTAAGACTATTATTTGGATATATCATATTATGAATGATTTATTGCACTACTGACAATTAAGTACATTTTTCAGATTTTTTTTTTTTGTTTGCATAATATATTTTTACACATTGCAAAAGCTATTTTTGTTGTATTATTTTTTTTATTATAATTTTTTAAATTTAAATCAGTATTACAATTTGTATAAAATCTAAATAAAAATCTCTAAAATATAAATAAAGAAATTATGTATTTATTTATTTATTTATTTATTTATTTATATCTGTTTTGTGTATTTTTAAAATATTTCTGTATGCTCTATTTATTTATTTTTATAAATTTTTTTTATTTAAAATATTTAAACAGTAGTTTTTTTTTGTTTGTTTGTTTGTGTTTTTTTAATTAATTAATTTATTTTTTACTTTTTCCCCCCTCTTTCTGTCCTTTTTTATTTTATTATTTATTTATTTATTTTTAAAGAAAAAAAAAAACACCTTAATTTAGTCGTCTTTAGTGGTTCTGTTAATTTAAAGAGTAATTTTGAACAAAAACAGGTTCAGGTCACATTTTACCCCAAAATTTCAGGTTTTTCTTAGGCTTATTTTAAGACTATTAATGTAAATGATTACATTACCATTATTACATTACATTACATAAGTACATTTTTCAGATTTTTTTTTTTTTTTGGCATAATCATAATTTTTTATATAATTTAGAATATTTAATTTAAATCAGTATCAGTATTTAAATGAGTATGAAATCTAAATAAAAATTATGTATTTATTTATATATATTTTCAGTATTTTTTTAAATTTCTCTCTCTATATGCTCTATTTGTCTATTTTATTTATTTATGTATTTATTAATTTATTTTGTACATTTTTTTTTTAAAAATATTTTACATATATGTATAATTATTAAAATGTATTGTATTAAATGTTAAATTAAATTATTACAATTTCTATTATAATATAATAATATAATATTTTATATAATATATATTTATATATCCATATATTTATTGTTTTGAATATTTTTTTATTTAAAATATTTAAACAGTAATTTTTTTTTTTACATTGTCTCTCTCTGTATATGCACTTTTTATTTATTTATTTGTTTGTTTAAATATTCACAAAAATATTTATTAAAAAAATAATTTATTTATGTATTTTTAAATATTTAATTTTTGAGTTATAGTAATGTGATTTTGAGGGTTGTGTGTTAAATTATCATCAAAACAACATCAGAGTTTAAAAAAAACACAAAAACGTAGTGGTCTGAAAAACAAGCATTTTATTAATGCTAAATTTATTACAGATTTATTATCACCGTTTTCTAGTTTTTGATGATTTCTTTATAGGTTCTTCAAGTGTTTTGGTTTGTAGATCATTGGGTTTCTTCTGTAAAACCTTTTAGTTTCTAAGAGGAATCTGTAATTTGATTATAAGTGTTTTGGTTCTCTGTTCGTCTCGTGGCGTCAGTCGAGTTCATCCGCCGTCAGACTCAGAGAATGCTTTATGGAGCCGAAACGGGCCCGTCTCCGTTTACTGAAGCCCGTCTTTGTGTTCGTTCCTGCACAGGTCGCTTCGTTCGAGCGGGAGGTGGAAATCCGAGCCCTGATTGAAGGACAGTTCCTGGCCAAACGAGTTCATGCTGAAAAACTGGGCTACAAGATCAGTGAGTCTCATGAGTGTCTCAGTCGTTTCTAATACTGTGTGTGTTTTGTTGGTGTTATCGTCACTCTTTGCTCTCTTCACTGCTGAATGAGTTTGTGTTACCGGTGTCCGCGTCTGCTCTTCTCATTTCTCGACCTCTGCTGTGATTCGGTGATGAAGCGAGTCTCCGGCTGCCAAGAGCCGCACAAACAAACACACTTTAATTAAACTCCCATCAGCCACTGAGCACGGGGAATCCTCTGATTATTGGCCAAATCACTCACCGCTCGTCCTGCCGTTAACGGAGATGTGTGTGGAAAATCAGCGCTTTACTAATCACTCATGTTTCCATCATGTTTCATATTCGCTCATGTTTGTGCACATGAATTGATAATTAGTAGCATTTTCAAGTTTCACTTTCTTAAAGGGGCCACGTCATGTAATTCATACATCATAAAAATATATATTAATATAATAAATTATATAATTATATTTACAATTAATATTATTTTTAATTCATATAGTAATTATAAATAATAAAACACACTACTGTTCAAAAGTTTGAAGAGTCTGAAGTCAAATAACAGCATTTATTTGAAATAGAATTGTTTTTTTTAATTATAATATGAAAATTTTGATCAATTTAATGCATCATTACTGAATAAAAAAAAATATATCTATTATATATTTCTTTAAAAAATTCAGTAATTCAGTAAGGATTCATTCAATAAAATTTAATATTTATTTTTCAGATATTTTTCTCTTTGAATAGAAAGGTCAAAATAACAGCGTTTATTTGAAATATAATTTTTAAAAAATAAATAATATATACTATTAACATTATACTTTTGAAGTTATAAATTATGTAATTTTATTATATGTTATAAATATTTTTACTGTCACTTTTGAGCAATTTAATTCATCCTTACTAAATAAAAAATATTATATGCAATATATGTAATATCTGTCTTTAAAAAAATTTTAGTAAGGATGGATTCACTAAAATTATTATTTTTTTTTAGATTTTCTTTGAATATAAAGGTCAAAATAACAGCATTTATTTTAAATTGAATTTTTTTAAATAAATTATAGTACGCACATTTTGAATTATACAAATAATATAACTTTGTAGTTATAAATTATGGAAACATTTATATATTATAAATGTTTTTTCTGTCAATTATGATCAGTTTAATGCGTCATTACTGAATAAAATATATATTTCTTTAAAAATTCAGTAAGGATGCATTCAATAAAATTAATATTTATTTTTCAGATACTTTGAATAGAACTGTCAAAATAACAGCATTTATTTGAAATAGAATTTGTTAAAATAAATTATAATATGCACATTTTGAATTATACAAACAATATAATTTTGTAGTTATAAATTATGGAATTTTATTTTATATAATAAATGTTTTTACTGTCACTTTTGCTCAATTTAATGCATCTTTACTAAATTAAAATATATATATATATATTACATAATATATATTTCTTTAAAAAAATCAGGATGCATTCAGTAAAATGTATATTTTCAGATTCTTTGAATAGAATGATGCTGAAAATTCTGATTCGATCACAGAAATAAGTGACATTTTAACAGATGTTCACACAGAAAGCACATATATAAAATTGTAATAATTTTTCAGATTTTTGATTAAATAAATGCAGCCTTGGTGAGCATTAAAAATCTTTGGAATGATAGTGTATATTATATATAAAATACATACATTTTTGTGCCATTTTAGAATTGAATGTTTTTCCTGAGTTCCAGTAATAATGTCAGATCCAAGATTCCTCAAGTAATATCCAGCAGGATTTGACATGTATCCGCATGTTTTGGAACGAGACGTGCGGGAGTTTGTGTGTTTGCCGGCGGCGGCTTTTATCCGACGGAATCTTTGCGGGTCGATTTGTGCCGAAGGTGCTTTGACATGCGTGTTTGCCGCGGGCCGACGGCCGAGTGAAGGTCAGCTGTGTTCAGATCAGGGTTTTACCAGAGTCACGGCGGATGAACGCCCTCCATCAATAGTCATTAATAATGCACTGTTCTGTAGTCAACACTAACATCTCAATGCTGCTGCTGCTGCTGCGGCCGGCAGGACTGACGCACACATCACATTTACATTATTGATCATTCAACAACTGCGCTATTTCTTCTGTGACCGTACATGTGATTATATCCCTGTAAAGAAGGTGCTGATGATGATGATGATGATGATGAAGGCCACACACTGTTTATTCTGACTCATAGGTGGATGTTAATGGGTATCACTTATCACTTACTATCAGTTGCTAATCTGTGTGAGCTTAAAGATGTAAGGATTTAATAATTCTGGCTACATTTGGGAAAATGTTTAAAATGAATGTTTATATATAAATTTATTTTTAATTTTGTCATTAAATGTATTAAACCATAATGAATGGAATGCAATTAGACATTTGCACTTTTTAATGTGTGTGTGTGTGTGTTTTTTTTGTTTTCTTTTTTTTGTTTTCTTTTTTTCCACGTCTGTCTTGCTTCCTATTTTAATTTTACTAATTTGCGTGTGCTTAAAGATAAAATTTTATTTTATTTTTATATTTGAATTTAGAATTTGTTTATACATTTATATATTTATTAAACTATGGAAAAATGAGATTTTTGTATTTTAAATTTTTTTTTTTTTTTTTTTTTTTTTAATATTTTGTGATTTTTATTTAAATATTTATATTTAGATTTGAAAATCAATTAATTTTTTTTTTGATATTTAAAATTATTTTGAATGTTTTTCTCATTGTTTGTCTTTCTTTTTTTCTGTCTTTCTTTCTTTCTTTCTTTCTTTCTACTATTTTGTGAATTTACTTATTTATATTTATTTCTGGATTTTAAGTTGTTTTAAAATTGAAAATCAATTAAAAAAATGTATTTGAAATATTTAAAACTATTTTTAATGGTTTATTTGTCTTTCTTATTCTACTATTTTTGTGATTTTTATTTAAATATTTACATTTATGTGTGGAATTTATGTTTTAAAATTTGAAAATCAATTTTGTAAAATAAATATATATTTAAAATGTTTACAATTATTTTACTTTTTTTTTTTCTCTTTGTTTTTCTTTCCCATTCTACTGTTATTCTACTATTTTGTGATTTTATTTAGATATTTATGTTTACGTTTGTATTTTATTTATTTGTATTTGAAATACAATTATTTTTAATGTTTTTTCTCTTTTTTTTTTTTTCTTTAATTCTACTATTTTGTGGTTTTTATTTAAATATATTTGTATTTTGATTTATATTGTGTTTTAAAATTGGAAATCAAAAAATCTAAATTTTAAAATTATTTTTAATGTTTTTTTCTCTCTTATGTTTTTCTTTCTTTTCTTAAATTCTATTTTTTGTTATTTTATTTAAATATTTATATTTGAATTTTATTTTGTTTTAAAATAGGAAATATATTTTTTATTTAATAATGGATATAAAATATTTTTTTTTAAATTGTTTTTTCTTTCTTTCTTTCTTTCTCTCTTTCTTTCTTTCTCATGTGTTTGTGTGTTTATCATCATCATCTGTAGGTCTGAATGGAAGAAACAAGTCTCATAAATATTTAATGAATGCAAACGAGGCTGCTCTAAATCATTCCGTCAGTCTTTTTATGTTTTTATCCAGAGGAAATGCAGGAATGCTGGGAAAAACAGAGACTCATCAGCTGAAGTCCGCAGTGTTCTCTATTATGTTCTCTATTAAGCTGCTGTTTGTTGATCTCAGATCTGTCGAATTGTACAAGTGCAATAATTTAATGCTTTGGCTCTGCAGTGATTTTTCCTTTTTATGTGCTGTTTTATTGCATAACGTTAGTTTTTATTCTCCATGCAGCCTGAATTATGCTTTAATTAGCATAACATAATGTTTAATGTGTCATTGCGGCCTGTGATGGCAGCGTTAACATGTTTGATGTCTGGCATTGGTTCAAACAAACACACGGCTCACAGCTCTTCTGTTATTGTAGGATAGGCCGGGGCTAGTTGTCACAGTGTCTGTGTCCTTTATAATATGAATTATTCTCCTTTGTAGTTCAAGGTACACGAGTGCTGGCCACAGGAGGAGCATCATCCAACAAGGACATTTTACAGGTACTTATTTTACGTTTCAATTGTCTAATGTTAAAACAATGTTAACATATTAAATATAAATGCTGTTTATGTTTTCATTTAAATGTAAATAAATATATATAATACATAAATTACATTTTCGTTTCAAAATGTTTGTATTTATTAAAGTATAATGCATTTATTATTAATAAAAACAACACTTTTATGCTGCTTCAGCAAATGAAACATTTTAAAATCAAATAATTGTGCGGATTTATTAAAAATCAGCATGTAAGAACGAATGGTTTTGCACTTTATTTGTTCTGCGTATCACTGTTTTTATCACTGCAACACTAATGATGGTTGATTTTGCATAATTATGAGTGTGTAATTCCAGCTTGTCCATATCTATAGTTTTCCCATCAGTGTCTGTTGAAATGATTTGATTGTTTTTTTTTTTTTTTTTTTTTTTTTTTTTTGTGACGCTCGTTTATCTTCTCAACGCTGCAGGTTTTGTCTGACGTCTTCAACGCTCCGGTTTACACCATCGATGTGACGAACTCGGCCTGTCTGGGCTGCGCTTACAGAGCTTTACATGGTAAGAGTGTTGTTTGCTTATAGTTTTATGAGATGCTTCATTGTAGCACAGATTATTCTGCTCCTGTCGTCTGATTGGTCAATCCACTGCCACCAGAGACTAACTATTAACCTTTGTTTATTTTTGTTTACATTTTACTTTTTGGTTTAAAGTTAGATTTTATATTTACATTTGGACATGAAAATTGATTTTTGACTTTTTTTTAAAATATATTTTGACTTTATTCACAAAATATTTCAACTTTATTGTCGTAATTTCTGCCTTTTTTTTTCTCATAATATTTTGACTATTCTTGTAATTTAGAAGTTATTCTTGTAATATTTTTACTTTGTTTTTGTAATTTTGACTTTATTCTCGTAATTTTCATTTTTTTTTTTTTGTTTCTTTTTCTCATAATATTTAGACTGTATTTTTGTGTTTGTATTTTTTTTTTTTCTCAGATTTTAGACTTTTTTTCTTGGAATATTTTGACTTTATTCTCGTAATTTCAACACTTTTTCTCATAATATTTGGACTTTCATACAGTAATTTTGATTTTATTCTCATAATTTTGTCTTTTTTTTCTCATAATATTTTGACTTTTTTTTTCTCGTAATTTCAACTTTTTTCTTGTAATATTTTTACTTTTTGTAATTTTGTCTTTTTTCTCATAATATTTTGACTATTCTCGTAATTAAAAAAAATAATTCTCGTAATATTTAGACTGTAATTTCGACTTCTTGAAACTTCAACATTTTTTTTTCTCAGAATATTTTTACTTTATTCTCATAACATTTTGACTTTATTCTCGTAGTTTTTTTTTTTCTCTGAATATTTTGACTATTTTCATACAGTGATTTCAACTTTATTCTTGTAATATTTTGACTTTTTATTCTTGTAATTTTAAAAATTTTTTACTCAAAATATTTCAACTTTATTGTAGTACAGTAATTTTGATGTTATTCTTGTAACTTCAACATTTTTTTCGTAATATTTCGACTTTATTTTTGTACAGTGACTTCAACTTTATTCTTGTAACTTCAACATTTTTTCTCGTAATACTTTAACTTTATTCTCAAAAATTACAACTTTATTTACAACTTTTTTCTCAAAATATTTTGACTTTATTCTTAAAATATTTCAGCTTTATTCTCATAATATTTTGACTTTATTCTTGTAATTTCGACATTTTTTTTCTCGTAATATTTCCACTTTGTTTTTGTACAGTGATTTCAACTTTATTCTTGTAATAATTTGACATTATTCTTGTAATTTCAACATTTTTTTCTTGTAATATTTCAACTTTATTTTAGTACAGTAATTTTGACGTCATTCTTGTAACTTCAATATTTTTTCTCATAATATTTTAACTTTATTCTCGAAAATTACAACTTTATTTACGACTTTATTCTCATAATATTTTGACTTTATTCGCAAAGGGGGAGGGGGGTTGTTGACTTTTTATTTTATATTTGGCACCCAGACAGTTACTAGAAGGCCCAGAGTGATTGTGATTTACCCAGAATCTCCTTCCGTGTCTCCGTCTCTTTGCCGTCCTGCTCGATCCGCATCGATCCGATCCGCACAGACGAAGCTCTTTTGACTCGGTTAATGATGTGTATTTGATGTGAGTGCGTCAGATCAGGATAATATGATGGAGAGCGTCGTTTTACAAGCAGTCGCTCCCGTTCTGAAATCTGAAGCGTCCTGTCAGAATCAAACACACACTGATGAGGCTTTAATCACGGTTTGATGATTGAGTTCTAACGAAGACTTTCTGCTTCATATCAGCCTTAATTAACGGTCAGGGCTCTTTCTTTAACTGTGTCTTCTTGCGTTTGGCTCCCATAAAACCCGAAGGGTCTACAAATGATTCTTATTGTGCGTTAATTAGGAGAACAGACTCAAATTGGCTTCATCTTTTTTCCTGAAATGTCACTTGTTTCCATAGAAACGAATGATACAGTAACACTGTGACACACAGGAAACAGTGTGGAGATACAAGTATCAACAAAACGTATCATTCTAAATGATTCAAACATGCAAAATCTTTAAAGAAAAACTAAGAAAATTATTGTAAATATCATATTTTAACCTTTTGACTGTGTGTGTGTCTTCGTATATAATTTAAAAATTAAGGTTCATAGTGCATATTATGTTTATATTGTTGCATTATATTATATTATATTATTTATACTTCAATATTATATGCTGTATATTGTTTAACCGTTTTGTTGTTTTTTATATTTAAATAATTTTAAATCAGTGCATATGTTATTCAAATCATTTTAATGTAATTATATCATTTAAATATTTATATTGTTGCTGTTGTTATTGTTTAAATAATTTTATTATAATTATATTATTTTAAAAAATCTATAATTAAAACAATTATATTATTAAATATTATATTATTAAAAATTGTAATTTTAATGTAATTAAATAATTTCAATAATTCTATTATTATTGCATTATTTAAATCATTTGTATTAATGTTTTATTATTTAAATAATGTAATCAAATGCATAATGCATATTATGTTTATATCGTTGTATTATATTATTTATGCTAGAATATAATATGCTGTATATTATGCTACTTTTTTGTTTTTATATAATTATATTATTTAACTAATTTTATTTCAATACAAATGTTATTCAAATCATTTTATTGTAATTATATAATTTAAATAATTCTATTATTATTATTGTATTATTTAAATCACTTTTGTTAGTTATATTATTTAAATAATATAATTTTAAAAATGAACAAAGGCTCATAATGCATTTGTTTACATCGTTGTATTATATTATATATGCTATAATATGTGCTGTATATTGTTTTATTGTTTTTTTTTATATAATTATATTATTTAAATCATTTTATTACAATGCAAATGTTATTCGGATTATTTTATTGCAGTTATATAATTTAAATAATTTTACTATTGCATTATTTAAATCATTTTTATTATAGTTATAATATTTAAATATTTATTATAGTTATAATATTTGCATGATATGCTGTTTATTATGTTTAACTGTTTTGTTTTTTATGAATATTTTTTTTTATTTTAATGCAAATGTTATTTAAATCATTTTATTGTAATTTAAATAATACTATTATTATTGCATTATTTAAATTATTTTTTATCATTGATATATTTATTATTGCATTATATATTCATAATGCATATGATGTTTATATAGTTGTAGTCACATTATTATTATGTATTTGATGCTTAAGTACTTAAGCAGTAACAGAAAGTTCCTCTCAGAGAAATCAGTCTGACACATGAAATTCAGATGCACATCTCAACTCTTCTGCAGTTCTACAGTTGAGCTGCAGGAGAAACTGTGCTGAAGTTGCTGTAAAGCCTCATTAGTCTTTCGCACGAGATGAAGCAACTCCAGTGAAAGCGTAACACCTTGTGGATCTTTTAACACGCCGACCCGTCCGTCCGCTCGCCGTCTGATTGAGGTGCACCGAGTTCATGTCTGTTATACAGATCCGTCCACTCCTACGAAAGGTCGGCGATGTCGGAGCGTGTTTTATAAGGCCTTTATTCGCCTTGTTTTGAAATCCGTTCGCTTTTGTCTTTGATTTAATACGTGACGTCATGCGACCGGCCGCCGCTTTTCATTGCATCCTCTCATAAGGAAATGGCTTTTATTTCAGTGTCTGGGTTCAATAAGGCTTTCAGCCGCAGCGAGTTCTCATGCGGCCTTCAGCGCTTCTGCTCATTATTCTGCTGCTTTTCACTGCTGTTTGTTTCACCGTCACACAAGCCCAGATTCATCTGATGAGACGTCAGATCACTGCTGCTCTGAACTTTGAGTTTTACCTGTTTTAGATGCCGATTAGACCTAGAAAAACCATTTCAAACCATCGATCAGTGCTTGTCGTCGTCACACCAAAGCTCAAACAAAACTGTGTGATCGACCTCATTTTTGGACTTTTCTTATCTGTTAATGGGAGAAAGCAGTACAGCTGATCTCACCTGTTTTTTCGGTTCATGAAATGTTTTGATTATTTTATATCAAGGTTTTCAGTGGAAAAAGCAGAAGATGTTATTAATAATATGAGATGACGGACTTAAAAGTCAGAAAATGTTTTTGTGAAATGTACAGATGAACTGATGATGCTCTAAAAGGGACAAAAAAGCACCATAAAAGCTGAATTAATGTTAAAGTCATTTTAAAATAATTTATTAAATCATTTAAGTAGTGTTATTTGTCTAAGCTGCTCTGTTCTATAAAAATGGGAAAATTGTGATTTCTAGTTAAAATTCTAAAAAAAAAAAAAAAGACAGAAAATCACTGTATGCCACTATTTTTTTTAATATATATGTCATAAATTCTATTCTGTTTTATTTTTATTTTTTATTTCTTATTTTATGTTTAATTTTATTAATTAATTTTATTTAATGTGATTTTGTTTTATTTGATGTGATTTAATAGAATTTAATTTAATTAGTTTTTATTAGATTCGATTTATTTGATTGTGTTTTATTTGGTTTTATTTTATTATCTAAATATCATTTAATTTAATTTTAATTTTTTAAATTTAATTTTATGTGATTTTATTTTATTTGATGTGAGTTGATGTGATTTGATTTAACTTAATTAGATTTTATGAGATGTTTTTAATTGTATTTTATTTTATTTGGTTTTATTTCTTATATTATTCAATCTTTTAATTTAATTAATTTTTATTTTATTCTGATTTGATTTGATTTTGTGTGATTTTTATTTGGTTTGTGATTTTTATTTATTTATTTTTTATGTGATTTTATTTGATTATTTTTTTTATTTGATTTAGAACTTATTTAATTAGTTTTTATTAGACTTAATTGATTGTGCTTTATTTGGTTTTATTTTATTATCATTTAATTTAATTTTTATTCTTTTAATTTTTATTTTATGTGATGTGATTTTTATTTGATTCATTATTTTTTTAAATTTTATTTTATGTGATTTTATTTGATTTAATTTAACTTAATTAGATTTTATTAGATATATTTGATTATATTTTATTTCATTTTATTTGGTTTTATTTTATTTACTTGTTTATTTTTTAATTTGATCTTTTAATTAAAATTTTTATTTTATTTTATTTTATTTTATTTTATGTAATTTGACAGCTGCTTTATTTCATAGACTGAAAATTGGGGAATGGAAACTTTTTTTCCATTTGAATTAAGTTTGAATTAAGTGAACCCATTCATTGTACTTGTTCTAAAAAACTCATTTTGATTAAATTCTCATAAAACATGACTTTTTATTTTGTCATTTTGCTTTTCCAGTAAATATATCTTCATTTAAGAGTCGTTAAACATTTGCACTGAAAAACAAGACACAAATACTGTTTAAGATTTTTTTTTTTTTTTTTTTTTTGCAGTGTTATTAGAAGATACAATAGAAATGATTTCCATTAGTGTTTGTGAGCAGAGATATTCAAACCTTAAGTCAAGTAAGTGATGACTGAATATCTGTGTTTTTCTGCAGGTCTGGTGGCAGAAACAGGAGCATCGTTCACAGAGACGGTCAGAAACGCTCCAGAACCGCAGCTGGCCGTCAGACCCACACCAGGAGCACAAGAGGTACAAACATTATTATTTAGTTTTTTTGTCTGAGCTGCTCTTTTCCCTAAAATAAAAATTAGATTTGGAAAAATTTTAAAAAGATTATTTTATTTTATTGTATTTTATTTTATTGTATTGTATTGTATTGTATTTTATTGCTGTAGTAGAAGCGTCTCTGTGGCTGTCAGATCTCCTTCCTGTTGACCTCAGACTAGAAATATAAGCTTAGTGATTCATATAACCGTTCACGTTCACTAGTGAAACGGCAGGTCTCGGTGAAAGCGCAGTCGCTCTGACCTTTTCGCGCTGCGCTCACATGATCCGGCGTCTCTCCCGCTGATCTCTGACCTGCCGTCTGACCCGCTTCATGAGTCGCTGCGTCTTCATTAAACGCTTCATCCCCTCTGCACAGACTCATTGTGAAGGAAATTACACACGCGGGGTCAGGCCGGGACGAGCCGAATGCCGCTGGATTTAGACAAGGCCTCTTTCATTGACTGGATCATCTAAAGCTTTACAAACACAATCAGACCCCATGCAGGATGGAAGGAATGCGTCCTTACCTGACACTAAATATGAGACTGATGCGTGTATAGCATGCTAATGTGATCCTGATCGTCTGGGGTTAGGAGTAAGAACATCATAAGAATTATGTTTTTTAACACTTTTGCACCTTAATGTCAGACAGAAATGAGCACGCACTCATTCTTTTATGCATGCTAAAGGATTTTGTTTCCTCCTCACTGTGTATTATGCATTTGACCCCAGTTTTAACCCAGATGTGGATTCAGACATTGTTGTGCACTGCCTCATTTCTCAAAGTCAGAGTTACACATATGCATACTTGCATTTAAATATATACTTTTTTTGTATTTAAATTAGTTCATTTAAACACATTAATTTGAATGCATTTAAATGTATTTTTAAATTGCATATGATTCATTTTAAAATGCATGTAATTTAGTAAGTTTACATTTAAAATGTAATTTCTTTAAATGCATTTGATTATTATTTTTTTTTTATTTAATTTTAAATAATTTTATTTTAATTATTATTTAATTATATAATTATATTTAAGCAAATAAAAATAAGATTTAAATTAATTTAAATGCACTTTATTTATTCATTTATTTACTTATTTATTTTAATTATAAGCATATTTAAATCATTTTATTTTAATTATTTATATTACCAATATTTAAGCAAATTAAAAATTACATCAATTTAAATGCATTTAAGTATATTTTTAAATTGCATATGATTTATTTTGAAATGCATGTAATTTAGTTAGTTTACATTTTAAAATGTAATGTCTTTAAATGCATTTAATTATTTATTTATCTTTAAATGCATTAATTAATTAATTAATTCACTAATTTAATTATAAGTATATTAATCATTTTATTTGAATTATTATTGAATTATCATATCATTATATTTTAAGCAAATAAAAATAAAATTTACATTTAAATAAAATATTGCATCTTTTTGGGGGAATATATTGAATATTTTATAATTTATTTTTAAATTCATGCCATTTAGTTAGTTTACATTTAAAATGTATTTTATTTATTTATTTAAATTATAAGCATATTTAAATAATTGTATTTTAATTATTTAAGTGTCATATCATTATAGATAAGCAAATAAAAATTTAATTTACATTTAAATAAAATATTCAATCTTTTTGGGGGAATATATTGAATATTTTAAAATGATAGCCGGCTGTAGAGGAAGTTTTAAATTCTGTATGTTTTTTTTGCATAATTGCAAATTGCAAATTTTGCATGGTGCAATGAACTCTTTTATGGAAATTTCTGATGTTTTTTGCTTTAGTTTCCTTTTTTTATTTCTGTACATTTAATGTCAAATACAAGTATGATTTGTTATTACGAACTATTTATATTGCATTTTATTTTCTGGCAGTCCAGTTTACTTGTCAGGAGTGTTTTAACCACCTTCCCAATCACAGCTCCAAGACTGACAGCTCCATTTAGCAAAAGGCAGATTGAAGGAAAATTCCCATCATGCTCTGTGAACCTCATTAGCATGCATGAGTTTGGCTTTGACGGCTCAACAGGAAACATTATGAGCAGGTTTCGTCTGAAAGCTGTTGCTGAAGGTTGAATATGTAGTTTGCATTAGAGACTCTGTGACCTCGGATGATCTGGAGCTTCACGTTTTCCACTTTTTATATCATTTTTAAGACTTAAAATGTTGTAATTGGGACTTTTTCATTTCGTATTTAAAGCATTTCATATTTTTTAAACTCATAATTTTTTTTTTTGCTTGTTGGATTTTTGTCATAACTGACTTAGTATGTCACCATTTTGACCTTTTCTCTCTTATTTATGATTGAAGTGATCATTTTGACTTATGTTGTAATTGTGAGTTGTTACGCTCATGCATTCACAGAAGTTCTGCTCGCAGGGACATCAACAGTGTGTGATGTAGGGTTGCATTATTTAGCGTGATTCATACATATGAATGAGACGCAGAGGGCAGGCGGTGTAGCGTGTAGCGCTGACTTGTGCTGTATGAATTAGAGATGTGTTTTTGATGATATGACACTGTGTCAGACGCAGGCCACTGCTTTATTATAACCGCAGTGTCTGGCTCTGACCCGCAGCTGCTACAGCAATACACATTCAAACCAGACTCCCATTACATCTCGTTATCAGAATATCCTTTATGTGCCTCGTTCACTGTCAGAAGAGCTGGAGTTTATAAAAAACTATTTAATAATAATAATAATAATAAAAAAAAAAAACTTTTATGACTGACTTTAATCTTTAAAATCTAAAATTTTGTTTTGGTAACTAACAGAAATAAGTAATAATAAATTAACTTAAAATTAACTTAAACTATAATTAAAATGACAACTGAAAATATATAAATCATTTTTATTTTTTTATTTTATTTTTATTTATTTTTTATTTTATTTTATTTTATTTTATTTTGTTATTTTACTTGATTTTATTTTATTTTATTTTATTTAGTTAATGATAATAACCCTGTTGTGTAGTGTTGACTTACTCGGGTTCTTATTCAACTTTTGACCATGTTTCTTATTTTGGCTGATGTTCCTCAGATCTCATTGCTTCGTCAGGTTTATTAGTCGTTTGATGTGTTATTTATTGTTGTTATTTACACTCTCTTTTAAAATGAATGAATATTGTAGATTGATTTCAGCCAGTAAGCGACACATTTTACCCCATAGGATTTACAACACCATAATTTTGAAGGATTTATACTGTGCTTTAAAATTTAAAACTTGGGAATGGAAAATACATGATTTTTCAGGAGTTTTCTATCCTTTCTTAATTATTTATTCATTTTTTTGCCATTGTGCTGGTCCAAAAAACAACAACAACTTAATGATAATAATAATAATAATAATAATAATAATAATTAAACATAAATGTGATAGTAAAAATAAAAATAATAAATAGTTATTCATAATAAATCGTTAGCATGAAGCAAACTTAAAAAAAATGAAAACAAAAATAAGCAAATGTTAAAAATATTATGCTAATAATAATAATAATGATAATAATAATAATATAGTTAATATAAAAAATAAATAATAATAATAAATCATTTAAAAGAATGTAAACATAAATGTATATAAATGTAATGGTAAATACAAAATAATGATAATCACCACCATTAAACTTAAATATAATAATAATAATAATAATAATAAATATCCATCATCATCATCATCATCATCATTAAGCCTAAATGTAATAATAAAAATAATAAATATACTAATTAATAATAAATAATCATTAGCATTAAGCAAATAATAAAAAAATAATAATATACAAATAATTGTTGTAATAATAATATAGTAAATATGAAAAGTAAATTAATAATAATAACCATAATAATCATAATATAATTTTTTAAAAATGTGAGCCTAAATATACTTAAATACAATGATAAATACAAGATTATAATCATCACCATTAAATTGAATAATAATAATAATAATAATCGTCATCATCATCATGTCATCATTAAGCATAAATGTAATGGCAAAAATAAAAATGATAATAAAACAAAAATAAGCAAACATAGAAAATAATATACAAATAAGTGTTATAATTATTATTATTATTATTATCATTATTAAACATAAATATAATAGTAAGAATAAATAAATATATTAAATAATCATTAGCATTAAACTAACATGAAAAATGTAAACAAAAAATAAGCAAACAAAAAATAAATAATAATTGTTTCATAATTACTATATTACAATTATTATAAAAAATAGAAGTAATAACAATAATAATAAACCATTACAATTGTTAAACATAAATTTATTGATAATTACAAGATAATGATAATCATCATCATCAAACATAAATATAATAATAAATATAAATAATACATATATAAAAGCTTTTTTTCACAGCTGTGAATGAGTGAATTTACTGTTTACTGACTATAAATATTTCTTACTGCCCACGAAACAGTTTTCCCAATGTTTTTTCAAATGTGTATTGGTCTCTAAGACTTTGAAATAAGTTTGCATTTTTCCGCTGTACATCAGTGTGACTCAGTCATTGCGTCACTCTCAGCATCATATGAGCGTCCGTCTCCAGACACGTTTGTAAGTGAAACCCTGAATGTGCTGCAGCATATGGTGGAAATAAACTCCCAGATGGATTCCTCAAGGACAAATGACAAACCTAATGCAGTACAAAAGCACATTACACAACAGCAGCAGCAGAGAAAACACAGGAATGTGAGCAGCACACAGTCAGTGCAGTCTGACCCTTGACCTCCGTCATATATATTGTGACGAGTCGACTGCCTCCCCCCTAATTGTCAGCTGCACCCCGTCGGTAATCGCCGCCCTTCACCAGGCTCCCGACGGGAGTGGGCGTGTGGGAGGAGGAGGGGCGCTGAAACGTCTCGGTCTGGCGGCGTGTGATGAGGCACACCTGATGTGAATGAAGCCTCATCACCGCCGCTGTTAAAATGCCGAGCGCGCCTCTCCTCAGGAGACCGGTCTCTTCCCCGTGCATGCACGCTGGTGTCCTCGTGGGTCCAGGAAGGGGTGAAGAGGGAACCAGCGCCGCAGGACGAGTTGCCGGACCCCGCGGGTCCGGATGAGGACCGCACCCGTAACGGCTGACGGGCCAGGATGCCGGGCCGTGTTATCCCCCAGAAGCGCCGCGTAGGTGGAGGAGGACGATGCCGCTAGAGAAGCCGCCGCCCCTCGCACCCCGGACCTGAGCGGGGAGCGCGTGCGGCCGCCGGACTCCGCCCCTTACCTGGACCCTTCCCTTTTGGAACACTACCCCTCCTTCACGGAACCCCGTCACTTCGAGGACACCAGATCCCCCTTTTTTTTGGACACTTTTTCCCCCTTTTTTGGACACTTTGTTTTATTGTTTAATAAAAGCCTCTCCGAGGCCTGACGTCACGCCCACTGTGTCTGTCGCTTTGCTCCGCCCCCGTGACAAGTGGTGGAGAATGCGGGCATGGGCGGAGCCTAGACAGTGCAGTTGGGAATCACCTGATGACGTCATCCCCTCTCGCTCGCAAAACTCAAGGAAGAGTCGGACCCGGAGGGACGGAGAAACAACGGTGACAGCCTCCCAGCCGCTAAAGGGGTAAGTGACTTATCATTTAGTAACACTTACCCTGCGGTTGGTTGAGGCTGTCGACTAAATTCCGGTTTCTCTGTCCCCGGTCCGGTGGCGTTGCGAGAGGGAGTCGCCCGGAGAGGAATCCCCGCCCACTCCGACCGCTGGAGCCTGGTTGAGGAAGGTAGCACTCCTGCGTGGGCGGCGACCGGATGACGGGGATGTCGCTTGGGGGGGGGAATGTGACGAGTCGACTGCCTCCCCCCTAATTGTCAGCTGCACCCCGTCGGTAATCGCCGCCCTTCACCAGGCTCCCGACGGGAGTGGGCGTGTGGGAGGAGGAGGGGCGCTGAAACGTCTCGGTCTGGCGGCGTGTGATGAGGCACACCTGATGTGAATGAAGCCTCATCACCGCCGCTGTTAAAATGCCGAGCGCGCCTCTCCTCAGGAGACCGGTCTCTTCCCCGTGCATGCACGCTGGTGTCCTCGTGGGTCCAGGAAGGGGTGAAGAGGGAACCAGCGCCGCAGGACGAGTTGCCGGACCCCGCGGGTCCGGATGAGGACCGCACCCGTAACGGCTGACGGGCCAGGATGCCGGGCCGTGTTATCCCCCAGAAGCGCCGCGTAGGTGGAGGAGGACGATGCCGCTAGAGAAGCCGCCGCCCCTCGCACCCCGGACCTGAGCGGGGAGCGCGTGCGGCCGCCGGACTCCGCCCCTTACCTGGACCCTTCCCTTTTGGAACACTACCCCTCCTTCACGGAACCCCGTCACTTCGAGGACACCAGATCCCCCTTTTGTTTTGGACACTTTTTCCCCCTTTTTTGGACACTTTGTTTTATTGTTTAATAAAAGCCTCTCCGAGGCCTGACGTCACGCCCACTGTGTCTGTCGCTTTGCTCCGCCCCCGTGACAATATGATCAGGATGAGCAGGTGAATGTGTAGAGAGAAAATACCGATGAATTGGTGTTTTATTCTGTGCTATTGAAAGTGTGAATAACAAAAGCTGTTTTCTGGAGGTGTTGAGAGGTTGTGTGTGTCTTGAGCTGTTCATTGACGTATTGACGTGTTGTTGGTGTCGTTGCAGGTTTATGCTCCGCTGATGCTCAGATACGCGGCGCTGGAGGATCGACTTCTCAAAGATCAGCACTAATCACTCAATCTGAAAATCTGATCAGTTCGTCCAAACACAGATACACAGTACTGCTGCTGTTACTACACACAACACATTACAGATTATTCCTTATTTAATTGCATCAAAAATCAGGTTTTATAATTATTAAAATATTTTTTACTGATTTATTTTGTTGTAACCAAACAAATTGCAATGAATATTTTTTTTTTAATGCATTAAAACATTTAAAAAAATGTAATTATTTAGTTAAATGTGTGACTAAGAATAAAACATCTCCTAACATAAATATTATGTTACAAAATAATAATTATTATTAATATTTGTTAATTATGACTAATTAATGTGTATCCTAAAGCAGCATTTGAGTTTTAAAATGATTCCTTTGAAACATTTTTAAACTATTTTAAAAGTAATATTTTAGAATTAATTAAAATATTATTTACTCAAATTATTTCATGGTTCTATAATAAATGAAGGATGCCGGGCTATTAAAATAATAAATCGGGAATTAATCACTTTTTTTTGTAGCAATGTATTAAATGGACATAAATAACATTTTGTTGGCTGTAATGACAACAGCATTTGAGATTTAAAATCTGCATTTCATGTTCAACAACACAAATAATGTGAATGCATGAAGATGTGAAGTTTTCATATGAATCCTAATGGTTTAATGCATTAATAAACTTTAATTCTGTTTAAGAACATGTCAATCATGTTATCAGATGCATATATTTGTGACATCTGTGATAAATGTAATAGTACAAATAAATACAATAATTATTAATAATCATTAGCATTAAGCAAACATAAAAAAAACATTAAAAAATAAGCAAACATAAAAATATACAAATAATTATTACAATAATAATAATATAGTAAACATGAAAAAAAAATCATAATGTAATGCTAAATACAAAGTAATGATAATCATCACCATTAAACTTAAATATAATAATAATAATAATAATTAAGCATAAATGTAAAAGTAAAAATAAGAATAATTAAATATAATAATAAATCATTAGCATTTAACTAACATGAAAAATCTAAACAAAAAAATAAGCAAACATAAAATCTAAAAATGATTGTAATAATAATATTTTTTTTAATAATAAGTTTAGGATGGTAATTATGAAAAATAAATAATCATTAGCATTAAACTCACCTGATTAAATGTAAACACAAAAAATATGTAAACATAAAATATACAAATAATTGTAGTAGCAATAATAATAATAATTATTATAATAATTTATAAACATTTAAATAAAATATAAAATAATATTAATTACTCAAGCTATTTCATGGTTATATAATAAATGAAGGATGCCAGACTATTAAAATAATAAATTGAAATGAATCCTTTTTTTGTAGCAATGCATTTACACATTAAATAAAAATAAATAACATTTTATTGACTCTAATGACAACAGCATTTAAGATTTGAAATCTGCATTTCATGCTCAACAGCATAAAAATAATGTGAATGCATGAAGATGTGAAGTTTTCATATGAATGTTTTAATGCATTAATTCTGTTTAGATGAACATGTTAATTGTGTGATCAGATGCACATATTTGTGACGAAGAACCTGAACTTTTTGTAATAATAAAGAGCTGTTTGCACATGTGTTTGTGTGGATTTATCTGTGCGTGTGTGTGTGTACTAGTGATACTAGTGATACTAGTGATGTGATCAAACCTCCAGACCATAAAACAGGACGTCCCATCATCCTCAGGTAAATGCAGTTTTCTTCAGGCTTTGCCGTTGTCTTGATCAGGCGAGTTATTATTAATGTTGTGTTTGTGATGTACGTTTGATGAAACGCATGATGTTGATTGGTGTTCCTCTCTGTCTGCAGGATGTTGAGTCTGAATGAGCTTCAGTGACTGCAGATGCTCTGCTGTGAGTTCAGGCGAGTTTCTTTGACGTCACTCATCTTCATCTCGAGTTCATTCAGTGGTCAAAGCTGCTGAAGATCAACCTTCACACACAAAACACTGAAATATCCTCCTGCAGAGCCTCAGTGACTGATCTGAGCTCAGCTCTGATGTTCATGTTGTATTCCAGCTCATTTTGAAAACAGTTGCTGTTCAGTTGCTGCGTCATATTTTTGTGGAAACTGAGATACATTTCATTTTTTAGGATTCACAGATGAATAGAAAGTTAAAAACAGCATTTATTTGAAACAGAAATCTTTTGTAAGACATTTTGAAATGTCTTTACTGGCACTTTTGATCAACATAATGTGAACTTGATGAATAAAAGTATGAATTTCTTTGGGAAAAAACATACTGTATGTGCTAACAATAATTGCAGCGTTTAAGTATTTACATAAAAATGCTTACTTGCATGTTAGAAACCTGACTAACTAAAACCATTAAAAATGTTAATTCAAATAATATAAACATTAACTTAATATAAAATAAAATATTTTAAAACTTACTAGTTGCCAAGAAAACATTTCTCATTTTCATTTAGTTTAACTTGGTGTACGAAAACAACAACAAAAACATAAAATTTTGATAAAAAAAAAAAAATTGGACATGCAAAACAAAACTAAAAATTTTCACTGTCAGAAATAATATAAATTATTGAAATATTTTAATAGTATTCTAATAATAATAATAATAATAATTAATAGTATTTGAAGTATTTAAATATTACGTTTTTCTATATTTGTTTATTCATTATTATTATTATTATTATTATTAATTTTTTTTTAATTATAATAATATTTTGCTAACACTTTATGTGAAGCCTTTGCATGAAATGCATTATAAAAGACATGTATATTTAAGACTAATTATGACTTTTAATGGACCTTATGATGGTTTTATGAACTAAATACATAAATAAATACATAAATATATTTATTTATATCATACACGCTTTATAAGGTATTATTTTCACTGTCAGAAATAAAATAAATTATTAAAATTAAAATATTTTAATAGTATAATGATAAAAATAATAATAATATTAATAACAATAATAATAATGATAATAATAATAATAATTATTATTATTATTATCATTATTTTAAGTAAAAAAATAACAAGTAAATAATAAGTATTTTTATTAATTGTAAGTACACACACATCATATATATGTATGTATATATATGTGTGTGTGTGTGTGTATATATATATATATATGTGTGTGTATATATATATATATGTGTGTGTGTGTGTGTGTGTATATATATATATATATGTGTGTGTGTATATATATATATATATATATATATATATATATATATACATACACACATATATCCATACACATATGTATATACATATGTGTGTTTATGTGTATGTGTGTGTGTGTGTGTGTGTGTATATATATATACATACATATATGTAATTTTATAATCCATTTTATGTAAAATATTATACAAATGTTTTTTTTTAAATATATATATATATGACTAACTCTTACTGTGATCAGTGTTTGATGTAGTAAATGTCAGTAATTCCGGTTTCTTGCAGGTAAAAGAGCTAAAAGTGTCTCTGGCTGAATGTTGTGATGAAAGCGTCTCTGATCGACCGCTTTGACACGTTAGACAGTCGCTTTGTGATAAATGTGATCGCTGTACCATTAATAATCAGTATCCATAGCAACAAAGATCCTAAATATAGCCATTACAGTGATCAATCACTGCCAACTTTACTTCAGGGGAGAAACTTGTGTTACGTCATCAAGTAAAAATCTGACATCTGCCAAATAATATTTTTTTAAGCTTTTTTGAACATTTTGAACAAGTCTCAACCTACACTGATGAAAGCCCACTTTCTATATGCAGTGAGCAAATCAACTAATGATCTGTTGTGTCCATATTCATTCTTTTTTAAACACACACACACACACACACACACACACACACACACACATGGATTTCCACAAATGGTGAACCTTTCAGCCTGAAGCTGCTGTGATTTTTATATGTGTTCTTTGGCATATATTCATGTAAAACAACACAAGCTTTAGCCGCACAAACACAGACACTGAACTTCAAAGATGGAAAACGGTAATGACAAACTCATCCATCTGAATATCTCAGATCAAACACTTCCAACCACACAAACACACTCAGACTGATGCTCTGCTGCTGCTTCACTGGAAAAACTCTCCTGTAACACCAGAGCAGCAATGTAGTATTAATTTTTTTTTTTTTTTTTTTACATTTTCTATTTAATTTTTCTATAAAAGTTTTTTCTATTTTTATTTATTTATTTATTTATTTGTCTGTATAGTATGGAACCTTGTTTCCACCCCAGTATATTTTTTAATTTTTATATATATTTTTATTTTATTTTATTTTATTTATTTTTATTTTTATTTCATTACATTTTTGTCTGTATAGTTGATAAGCTTGTTTCCACCATGGGATTTTTTATTTACTATTATTATTATTTTTTATTTGCATTTTCTATAAAATTTTTCTATTAAAGTTTTTGGCTTTTTTTTTTTTTGTAATTTTTATTATTATTATTTTTATTTTGTCTGTATGGTATGGAAACTTGTTTCCACCACTGGATATTTTATTTCTATTTTTATTTTATTTTTTTTTATTTAATTTCATTTTTGTCTGTATAGTATGGAAGCTTGTTTCCACCATGGTTTTTTTTTTTTTTTTTTATTTTCTATTTAATTTTTCTGTTAAAGTTTTTGTCATTTTGTTGTGTTTTTTTATTTTTATTTTATTTTATTTTTTTTGTAATTTTTATTATTTTTATTATTTTTGTCTGTATGGTACAGAAGCTTGTTTCCACCACAGGATATTTTATTTTATTTTATTTATTTATTTATGTTTTTGTCTGTATAGTACAGAAGCTTGTTTCCACCATGGGTTTTTTTTTTTTTTTTTTTTTTTTTTTTACATTTTCTATTTAATTTTTCTGTTAAAGTTTTTGTCATTTTGTTGTGTTTTTTTATTTTTATTTTATTTTATTTTTTTTGTAATTTTTATTATTTTTATTATTTTTGTCTGTATAGTACAGAAGCTTGTTTCCACCACAGGATATTTTATTTTATTTTATTTTTTATTTTTTTTTGTCTGTATAGTACAGAAGCTTGTTTCCACCACAGGATATTGTGTGATTAAAAAGTTGCAACTATACTTGCTATACTGTATGTTTTTTTAGTAAGCTAAAATTAAAATAAATGTAAGTTTATTTTATTTTAATAATGAAATTTTGCACACTTTATGTTGAGCCTTTTCATATAATGCTTTATGAAAGTTCATTGTATTCACCTTTAGAAGGTTTCAGGTGTAACAAGGAAACTGCAAATATTTTAATGCAGTTTAACTTTGGTTGCAATTATTTTTGCACAGATATAATGCATGAAATGCACATTATGCATGTCAGGCATCAGTATGTAGTTTTCTTTATTTAATGTACATGCAATAAAGAGATTTGACTGACATTTGTCTAAAAGATGTGCAGCAGACGGCAGTGACCCGGCAAATGTTTTTTCTGCGATTCTGCTGAACATTAGTTTAATTATGTGTTTACGTGCGCAGATGAATATCTGGATGGTCAGTCCTGACATGAATGGAAGAACACAGATGGTCAGTTCACCGGGGGTCAAACCGATTCGAGTCTAATCGCAGGCCGTCCCGCTGCACTCAGGGCCACAGAGATCTGCTGAATGTTTCGTTGTTTACAGCTGAATGAATGAACTCTACAGCATCAAAACATCTGCTGAGCAACTGATGCAGTGACACACTTCTCCAAATCTGATGAAGAAACAAACTCATCCTAATCTTGAATGGTCTGAGGGTGAGTGAATTCTCTCTCTTTCGCTCTCTGGATGTTGAAAGTCATTGTGGAGCTTCTCCATGTTGTGTGTGATTCTGTGGACAAACATTTGGTTTGAGCTGAATGAAAACCTCTGATTGAGTTTATTGATGCTGTTCTCTGTGTCTGAGTCAATCTGCACATAAAAAGCCTCACGCTGAGCAGCTCTCGCTTTAATGTCTGAGAGCCTGTGAGTTTAATAAAGGAGCGGGAGGTGAGTTTAGACTTAAAGGAGAAGTCCACTTCCAGAACAACAATTTACAAATAATGTACTCACCCCCTTGTCATCCAAGATGTTCATGTCTTTCTGTCTTCAGTCATAGAGAAATGATGGTTTTTGAGGAAAACATTTCAGGATTTTTCTCCTTATAATGGACTTCATTGGTGCCCCTGATTTTGAATTTCCAAAATGTAGTTTAAATGCAGCTTCAAAGGCTCTAAACGATCCCAGACGAGGAAGCAGGGTCTTATCTGTATCTGGATCTACAGACCCAGTGTTTACAAAGCGAACGCGTAAAGACTAAGAAAGTGCAAGTAAGTCAAACGCTGTTTACAAACAAAAGGTGCAACGATGTCGGACGATTCTGAAGTTGTAGGAGAAAATAAGATGGAGTTTTTTGCCATACTCTACCTTTTTGAGCCGGAGCACACAGACCATGAACTTAGACGTGATTCGTAGTAGTGATGGGAATTTCGGATCATTTTACCGACTTGGACCTTTGAGTCTTGTTCAGCAAAATGAACGAATCGTTTTTTGAGTCATTTCGTTCATTTTAGCAAAATCAGCATCACGTGACGCCCCATAAGATGAATGAATGACTCGAAAAAACCCGAAGACTCGAAACAGGTGAACTAATTCCAGTACAGAACCTAACAGGATGTTGCGCCTGCTCGACTTGAACGAATCACTCCCAGAGACGACTCGTTCTTCCCGAGTCACATTAAAGATTCGTTTAAAATGAACAAATAGTTCAAGAACAACCCGTGGACGTGCATCCGAGAGCCTGTGCTACGCCAGCTTTTGTGCTTAAAAAGTATACAAATTTTTATTTTTGGAAAAATAACCGATTGTTTCGCTAGATAAGACCCTTCTTCCTCGGCTGGGATTGTTTAGAGCCTTTGAAGCTGCATTTAAACTACATTTTGGAAGTTCAAAATCAGGGCACCAATGAAGTCCATTATATGGAGAAAAATCCTGAAATGTTTTCCTCAAGAACCATAATTTCTTCACGACTGAAGAAAGGAAGACATGAACATCTTGGATGACAAAGGGGTGAGTAAATTATTTGTGAATTGTTGTTCTGGAAGGGGACTTCTCCTTTAAGATGACAGTGAAGATGCTGCGTTAACATGATGATGAAGAAACCAGCTGAGCAGCAGCAACATGCACCTCCAAACAGAATGAAAAAAACCTCATGTAAGGTTTACTTTAAAACAACTTTCACTCAGAAATTGAAATATTATTTCCTTGTAAAATGTGCTCCAATAACAATAATTCAGAAAGAAGCAAGTTTATTTTTTAGACCTCACTGGCAGATTTTTTTCTCATTTTAAGCAAATATTCACCTAATTTTGCAATGTTTTTGAGAAAATAAGACTTCACTTTTGTCATTTATTATATCTTGTTTTAAAGATGTTTAAATCTTGTACTGGAAAATGACAAAAATGCAAGAATGTAATATTTTGCAGTGACAATGTCCTGAGAATATTGTGCTGATGTTTCCATAAAGTTATGAAAACGTTATTTCTAAATGTTCTCTGAACTTTTAAAACATCACATTTTTTTTTAAATACTTTAAAACAAACATTTTAAATGTTAAGGAATCATTCCATTTTCATTTTGCAAACATTATAGCAATGTTACTTTGAATCTGTGAATGTTCTAAAAAAGTAACATTTAAAAATGTTACAGTAACTGATTCAGCATGAACAATGTATCAATAATGTTTTTGTGTTTCAGTGTTATTCCATCCTGGACAGACTAATATTTTTTATACAGCACATTTTTGTTTGTGAATGAAAAATTGACCATATAAAATAAAAAAAGGTAGTATGTTCCAGGGGTTTATTTTTAGTATTATTATAATAAAAAATAATGTCTTTCAAACTAAAGGAGTGTACAACATTGGCAGAATCAAATATATAAGAACCTAGGTCAGACCAAAACTGCTTGGATAAAGGACAATGCTTGTTTGCAAAAAGAACATGAGTTGTCAATGTACAAATATTTAGAAACATTAGAATTAACAGGATATATTTTATGTAAAATGTGTTTTCTTTGACTTAGAAATACCCAGGTAAAAGCCAGTTTTTTCTCCAGTCTGTATCATCAACATAAGTCTCGCCCTTTCTACTAAATATCTCTTATTTTCATCTTGTTTGTTGTTTGTTCCGGCTGACCTTTCACAAGCAAACTCATGTTTAAAACTGTGATCTGAAGCAGAAAACTGCCCTTTAACAGTCAGAGGTCCGTTTTGTTCTGTAAGTGCAGGTCAGTTTGATCTACGCTGAGGAGAAAAACGGCAAGTTCTGTTTTTTTAATCTATTGTGGCTTATAGGACAATACATTTATTTCAGTAGACATAATCATCTGAATCTCTGGGATATCAAGTCTCTTCTGCTCACCAAGGCTGCATTTATTTAATAAAAATATAGTGAAAATTGTGAAATAGTATTAGCTGTTTTCTATGTGAATATCTATTAAAATGTAATTTATTTCTGTAATCAAAACTTAATTTTTAGCATCATTACTCCAGTCTTGGCTGCATTTATTTGATAAAAATATAGTAAAAATTGTGAAATGTTATTACAATTTAAAACAGCTGTTTTCTCTGTTAATATCTGTTAAAAAATAATTTATTTCTGTAATCAAAACTGAATTTTCAGCATCATTACTCTAGTCTTGGCTGCACTTATTTGATAAAAATATAGTAAAAATTATGAAATATTATAACAATTTCAAATAGCTGTTTCTGTGTGAATATCTATTAAAATGTAATTTATTTCTGTAATCAAAATTGAATTTTCACCATCATTACTCCAGTCTTGGCTGCATTTTATTTTTATTGTGTTATGGTAAATTTAATTATTAAATACCAGCTTTAGTTTATTTTAAACCGTTTTTTTTTTTTAAGTCATCTTGAGGGCCCTTGATAGTGTGCTAATCAAGAGCTTATTTAACAATATTCACTGTCTTTCTCTGACTGTTTCAATGCTCTGTTTTTGCCTGCTGTGTCTTTAAATCTTGTGTATAAACATACAGTAACAGTACAATCTTTCAGCCTCATTTGACTCTTGTTTGCTCTTCTGCCATTTATGAATAGCAATATCAGTCCTGCATCCTCTTCATTACCTCATCGTGACTGAACAGAGGATTTTCTGATTATCCAACTCACGGTGTGTTAAGATGAGAGTGATCGCTCTGTGTGAGCGTTTCCTCTCGCCGCAGGAAGTGCCTCGTAGTCTCTGCCAACGGCTCATTAGTGAGATATATTTCATGCGTATCCGTCGAGGTGCCGCTGGAAAATCTGCCGCTTTATTGTGCGAAGTTACATCATCTCAGTCGATCCTCTGCTCGCCTGCGATTGCCCCGTGGACATACAGTCAGGTTTATTTCGTGTGGTTAATATGCATCTTAATTAATCTGCACAAATGCTTCTGCTGCTAATTCATGAGCTTCGCTCTAATCACATCAGATCTAGGAACAATGAAAAAGTGAACAAGCATTTTCTGGTGAATTCTTACTGTAATGCATGTGATGTGCAATAGAAACTCACATTAGAAAGTCAACAGGGCAAGGGTGAATTGTTTCTCTACTGAAACCAATCCAATAGAAATGTACTTCACAGCTGATTCTGAAACTTGAATGAATGAAGGGTTTTAGCGCATGTTTCTGAAACTAGAGCGTTCCTCTGCTGCATTATTCTTCAATCTGACACTGTGACAACACAATGTGCGGCGTCAGCGCGCCGCTGACAGTGATTTATCCAGAATGGCACGCTGCCCCGTCTTCGGCACGCCTGACATGCTAATGCATCCCAATAAAATCAAACCTGACACTTTAATTGATCTGGGAATGTATAATTGGGAAGTCCAAGGATGTGTGTTATTTTCTGCAACTCTTACAGAACCAGACACTGCTTTATGAAGGGAGAAGATGATTTAAGCATGTGTTTCTTAAAGCAATGGTATATTTAAAGGAGAAGTCCACTTCCAGAACTAAAATTTACAGATAATGTACTCACCCCCTTGTCATCCAAGATGTTCATGTCTTTCTTTCTTCAGTCATAAAGAAATTGTGCTTTTTGAGAAAAACATTTCAGGATTTTTCTCCATATAATGGACTTGCTGCCCTGATTTTAAACTTCCAAAATGTAGTTTTAATGCAGCTTCAAAGGCTCTAAATGATCCCTGCCAAGGAAGAAGGGTCTTATCTAGCGAAACCATCAGTCATTTTTTCCAGAAAATAACAATTGTTATACTTGTTAAGCACAAAAGCTTGTATAGCACAGGTTCTGGGATGCGCGTCCACGACGCTACGAATTACATCTAAGTTAATCGTCTGTTTACTCCAGCTCGAAAAAGTAGAGTATGGCGAAAAACTCCATCTTATTTTCTCCTACAACTTCAGAATCGTCTGACATCATTGTATCTTTTTGTTTGTAAACCGTGTTTGATTTACTTGCACTTTCTTAGTCTTTGCGCATTCGCTTTGTAAACACTGGATCTGTAGTTCCGCCTACGTTTCGTGTGACCTTTCGGCATAATTCAATAGTACGTAGCGTTGTATGCATGTTGCTGTATGTAGCTGTTTCTATGTGAATATCTATTCAAATGTAATTTATTTCTGTAATCAAAACTGAATTTTCAGCATCATTACTCCAGTCTTGGCTGCATTTATTTGATAAAAATATAGTAAAAATTGTAAAATATTATTACAATTTAAAATAGTTGTTTTCTATGTAAATATCTGTTAAAATGTAATTTATTTCTGTAATCAAAACTGAATTTTCAGCATCATTACTCCAGTCTTGGCTGCATTTATTTGATTAAAAATATAGTAACAATTATGAAATATTATTACAATTTAAAATGGCTGTTTCTATGTAAATATCTGTTAAAATGTAATTTATTTCTGTAATCAAAACTGAATTTTCAGCATCATTACTCCAGTCTTGGCTGCATAATTTATTTCTGTAATCAAAACTGAATTTTCAGCCTCATTACTCCAGTCTTGGCTGCATTTATTTGATAAAAATATAGTAAAAATTGTAAAATATTATTACAATTTAAAATAGTTGTTTTCTATGTAAATATCTGTTAAAATGTAATTTATTTCTGTAATCAAAACTGAATTTTCAGCATCATTACTCCAGTCTTGGCTGCATTTATTTGATAAAAATATAGTAAAAATTGTGAAATATTATTACAATTTTAAATGGCTGTTTTCTATGTAAATATCTGTTAAAATGTAATTTATTTCTGTAATCAAATCTGAATTTTCAGCATCATTACTCCAAACTTGGCTGCATTTATTTGATACACAAGCTTTGGTGCTTAAAAGTATAACAATTTTTATTTTTCAAAAAAAATGACCAATCCTTTCGCTAGATAAGACCCTTCTTCCTCGTCTGGGATCATTTAGAGCCTTTGAAGCTGCATTTAAACTACATTTTGGAAGTTCAAAATCTAAATCAAATGATCCGTGGTACGCAATTTGAAGTCCCGATCTTAATCAAATGGTTCGCGACGTGCCAATTGAAGTTCTAATCTAAATCAAATGATCCCCGATCCGTGCTCCAAAGTCCCAATCTGAATAATGATTCACGAACCATTATTTCAGATCAGTAATCTGAGCGCAAATGATTCACGTACCTGTTCCAAAGTAACTGAGTAAGTATCTGAATCAAATGATTCGTTCTGCGCAGATTGAGGTCCCAATCTGAATAAAATGATTTGTGATACGCAATCCGATTGGAGCGCTTCAAAACAGTGAATTATTTTGCAACACAATGGTTTAACTGATTCAGAGTTTCGAAAAGCTTTCAATTTGATCTTGTTTTTGCTAGCGATTCGCCTGAAATGAATGATCGAAGTCATGATTTTGAATCATTCAGAATGGTTCCTGTGTAAATGACTCATTCTGTTGATTTGGAGCATCTGTCCCTCGTTTCGCGTCTTCAGTCATGTTTACATGACACAGTCAGTACTAAGACTGGCTTAGCTCACTAGTTATATGACATTACCTGAAATAAGCCAAAAAGTATGTTTTTTTGAATTGTGTGAATTTTGCATGAAAAGATGTTTATTTAAAAAAATGAAACCCTTATTTCATAGATGAATTGTCTTTTTAAGCACTTTTCAAGTATTCAGAAATATTGCTATTTTTAAGGGTTTTCCAGGCCTTACATTTCAAATAGTCAAATTCAAGTAGGTCAAGCACTTTAAAAATTAAACGATTTTTAAAAATTTAAATGTAAAACATGTAATCAAATGTTTACATTTAACATATTTTATTTGTTTACCTGCATGTCTGCATGACAATTAACTGACTTCAAAGAACATTCTGATGTTTTGTCAGATTATTGAGATATTAACTTTAAACCAGAGTTAGAAATATTTGCATGTGTAAAAATAAAAGAGAAAAAAGAATTGGGGAGAATCGATAAATTAGGAATAAAATTTCTGCTATTGTGTGAATAATTTGTAGTCATGTAATCCATAAAAAGCAACTGTAATCTGATTGAGCATTTTAAAATGTAATCTGAGTTTTTGGAATCTGATTACGTAATCCAGATTGCATGTACTGAGTTACTGCCCAGCACTGTCTTTTTCTGAGTTTCTACAGTGTGTCAGAAGACTGTGATGCTCCAGATTCACTGATGCAGAAGAGTCTGAGGTTCAGAGTGGGACAGGACCTCACAGAGAGATATAAATACCCATCATGACTCACTCTCACACACATCAACCCGTGTTACTCCTTCACTCCATCACATAACCTCCGTCCAGGGGAACCGGCGTGTGATTTCACTCTTATTATCCTGTCAGCCGATTCCAGAGCACAGAGTGCAGGATTTGAGAACCGATGGAGGGAGATGTGAACAAAAGATGCTAAAGATGATTAAACTTAATCGGAGCTGATTCATCAACATGTTTAACCCTTAAATGATTCCTTAAAGTCTCATGCATATTCATGTATAAAGTTAGTTTAAAATATTATTCATGTTTCTGAATATTGACTGGAGAGCAGTGCAAATTGAGAGGCAAGAAAAGCGAGTGAGACGTACAGAAGAAAGCAAGAAACTGCAGGAACGCATGCTTTAGATTGCAGATCTCTGCGCTTTACTGCTGTAAACAATGAAGAAAAGCACAGATTCATGACAGGAATTCAAAGCGAGTCGATTGAACTTCAGCTTTGAAGAGGAAGAAAACCAGAAACATAGCTTTCCAGGTTTATTACGTGAGATTCTCCCACTGGAGAGGAAAAAAACATGTCTCTTTAATGTCTCCTAAACAGCAACTAGAATAAATGGAGAGCAAATGAAAATTTGTTGAGAGTTTGGGTCAAAAATCAGTCGCTAGTACAGAAATATATTTGTAAATATTAGTTTAATATTTGTTAATGAATAGTTTAATATTAAATATGCTTTACCAGTGGATGTATTTTTATTATTTACTTTTTTTTTTACATTTAATATTAATTAATAAAGAGTACAATGTATTTATTGTTAAATGTACATTTAAAATTTGTTATTAACATTTTATATTTTATTAATATATGATTTTACTAATTATTCATTAATAATGAAAAGTGATTCTTTAATATTACAACATGATTAATTGTATTTAACAGTATTATTAATTAACAATTAATAATGGTTTTATTTAATATTACAAATTTCATATTAAATATCAATATTTAATATTAGACAAGCTTTAAAAGTGGATGGTTTTTATTTTATTATATATTTTTACGTTTAATATGAATTAATAAAGAGTACAACATTTATTATTAAATGCTAATTGTAATATTTTATTAAAATGTGATATTTTATTAATATATGATTTTATTAATTAACAATTAAATAAGTAATAATGAGTAATTAATATTACAACATGATTAATTGTAGTTTTATTAATTAAAAATTAGACAAGCTTTACCAATGGGTGATTTTTTTTTTTTTTTTTTTTTGACATTTATTATTAATTAATAGAGTACTGTGTATTTACTAAAAATATTAATATATATATATATTATATTTTATTAATATATGCTTTTATTAATTACTAATTAATTAATAATGAATAATTATTATTACATGATTATAATTGTGTTATTTAATAATATTATTAATAATAAAGAATAATAGTTTTAATTAATATTACAAATTTAATATTTGCTTTACCAGAGGATGATATGTTTACATTAATATTAATTAAAATTATTTTTTTATTTTTACGTGATTCAGAGTTTAAAATTAAAAATGCCTTAATGATGGATTTATTGCTTATAAACATGCAGCTTTTGACTTCTCAAGATGTTAACGGATGGACTGGAGTGGTGTGTATTACTGCTGTTTTTATCAGCTGTTTCTGACGGCACCCATTCACTGCAGAGGATTATTATGATATTTTAAGCTGCTTTTTTGGTGCCTTACGGTATTTGTTCTCATTGCATTTTATATTTACATTCATGGGTCAAAGACGAAAAAGGGTTTAAGCATAAAAGCAATAAGTAACATAAATATTGTTACACTGAATGACAATGTAACATTATTTCAAACAAATTTTGACATTTTAATCTCCAAAAACTTTGAAACATTAAAATAGACACTTTACATACATTTAATGTGCTTTCTATGGACATAAAATCACTTTTGTAAATTTCTTTTGATGTAGACATCTTAACGTCTTTGTCAGATGCATTTATCCAAAGCAACCTGCACTGCATTGAATGCATACATGTTATCAGTTCATGCATTTGCTGCGAATCGAACCCATTACCTTTGATGCTGCTTCCAGCATTTTTTACTGTTTGATTCACAGATCAAGAACAGTGTAAACATTTTGCTAAATATCTGCTTTTATGTTTTACAAAGGAAAGAACAACACGAGGGTGAATTAATAGCGACTTCAAGTGCACAAATCTCCTTTTCATTTGTCTTTATGTTTGGACACAGGCATCAGCGCTGCATGCGCCTCTAGAAAGACCTGCTTCTGTGACGGAGGGACAAACATCCATCATGACAGATCAGCGTCACTCCCATCGGGGTGATCTGAGGGAAACGGTGGCGGGTTATGAGGACGCATCTGTGTCTAACATGACGAATGGCTGCAGATTGCTGTGTCATAACGGCGGTCATTACCACGCACCACGTGACTTACCTCAGTTCACCCGCTCCATATCACAGCGGGTCAGTCACCGGCACATTAAGACAATTAGGACGGCCCCGTAACCTTCTCGTCTGGCTTTCTACGTGAGCGGAAAGACTTCTTGCCACCGGTCGCCATGACTGATGGCACCATTACCGCACATGAGCCGCTGCGATTAACCAGAACGACCGTTTAGTGGAGAAACAGTGTGTGAGACTGAGGACTGCGCTGTTGTATGACTGGATTTAGCAACGTTTTCTCACTTTAAACTGTCGTGTTGTGTTTTTATCATCATGTGACCTTTGCAGTGACCTCGGCGCACACAGACTGTAATGAAGGATGTTTGTGACCTTAATGAAGATGATCTTCTCCTCAGAGGAAGGAGGAGAAGATTAGGACGAGAGCAGATGTGTTTATGGGGTGATTTACAAGGTCTCATGAATTCCTCATGATGATCTCTGGAGTGTGTGAGTCATCACAGTTTTTAATTTTTTGTTTTCATCCCACAATCCACAGATGAGCCATACTGAGGCTTATTCTGTCCATTTGGATATAAAAGTGATGCCTGACTAACAATCACACCTCATTCATTTTGTCATAATTATCCCTGAAAACATTGTTTTCAGGGATAAAATATTGAAAAAAATATTGATTGATTAATTGATACCCATTAATGTTAAAGTGTCATTTTTACAGTAAATTTCATATTTATATTTAATTTATTTAATAATAATTTTTATTATATTCAATAAATTCCTATTTCAGATAGATGCTGTTCTTCTGAAATTTCTATTCATAGAAACCTGTAAAATTCTACTCAGCTGTTTTCAGCAAAATAACTAGATTAAAAAGACAAAATTTAGGTTGGCTTGAGAAAAGCTAGTCTGAAAGTTTAAAGCAGTTATAAAAGCCTGAAGTTTGAAAATGTAGATAGATTAGACAGATGTTGATAACATGTTTCTAGCATGATTAGCCGGTTACTGGCATATTGTTTGCATGATTAACAAGTGACTTGCATGTTGTTAACATGATTAGCAAATGTGACTAGCCTGACATGATTAACATGTTGCTGACATGTTGTTAGCATGATTATCAAGCAATTAGCAGGTTGCTTGCATGATTAGCAAGTTTCTAGCATGTCATTGACATGTTTCTAGCATGATTAACATGTTATTAACATGTTGTTAACATGATTAGCACGTAACTAGCATGTTGCTAACATGATTAGCAACTGATTAGCATGATTAACAAGTTACTAGCATGTCACTAACATGATTAGCATGTTACTAACATGTTTCTAGCATGATTAGCACGTAATTAGCATGTTGATAACATGATTAGCAAGTACCTAGCATGTTGTTAGCATGATTAGCAACTGATTAGCATGTTGCTAACAGGACTACCAAGTTAATAGTATGTTGCTAACATGTTTTAAACATGATTAACATGTTGTTACCATGGTTATCAAGTTACTAACATGTCACTTGCATGTTTTTAACATGATTAACATGCTACTAGCATCTTGTTAGCATGATTAGCAAGTGACTAGCATGTTTCTAACATGATTAGCAAGTTACTAGTATGTTGTTAGTATATTTCTAGGATGATTAGCATGTTGCTAGCATTATTATCAAGTTATTAGTATGTCGCTTGCATGTTTCTAACATGATTACCATGTTACTAACGTCTTGTTAGCATGATTAACATGCTACTAGTGTGTTGTTAACATGATTAACAAGTTACTAGCATGATTAGCAAGTGACTAGCATGTTTCTAACATGATTAGCAAGTTACTAGTATGTTGTTAGTATATTTCTAGGATGATTAGCATGTTGCTAGCATTATTATCAAGTTATTAGTATGTCGCTTGCATGTTTCTAACATGATTACCATGTTACTAACGTCTTGTTAGCATGATTAACATGCTACTAGTGTGTTGTTAACATGATTAACAAGTTACTAGCATGATTAGCAAGTGACTAGCATGTTTCTAACATGATTAGCCAGTTACTAGTATGTTGTTAGTATATTTCTAGGATGATTAGCATGTTGCTAGCATTATTATCAAGTTATTAGTATGTCGCTTGCATGTTTCTAACATGATTACCATGTTACTAACGTCTTGTTAGCATGATTAACATGCTACTAGTGTGTTGTTAACATGATTAACAAGTTACTAGCATGATTAGCATGTAATTATCATGTTTCTAACATGATTAGCAAATGCCTAGCATGTTGCTAGCATGATTAGCAACTGATTAGCATGTTGCTAACAGGACTAGCAAGTTACTAGTATGTTGCTAACATGTTTTAAACATGATTAACATGTTGTTAGCATGATTTTCAAGTTACTAACATGTAACTTGCATGTTTCTAGTATGATTAACATGTTACTAACATCTTGTTAGCATGATTAGCAAGCGACTAGTGTGTTTCTAACGTGATTAGCAAGTTACTAGTTTAAGATATTTCTAGAATGATTAGCATGTTACTAGCATGATTAGGAAGTAACTAACATGTTGTTAGCATGCTTAGCAACTGATTAGCATGTTGATATCAAGACTAGCAAGTTACTAGTATGTCGCTAGCATGTTTTAACATGATTAGCATGTTACTAGCAAGTTGCTAGCATGATTATCAAGTTATTAGCATGTCGCTTGCATGTTTCTAGCATGATTAGTATATATTAATTAATATATAATAAAATATATAATAAAAATGTATATTAAGGGTCCTAGTAAAAATGATGTGTCTATATGTAATGTGCATATAAATGTAAAATATGTATTGTAATTTAGTCATAGTTTTAATTTAATATAAAATATGAGTCTTGTCACTAATGGAGGAGTGTAGTGTTTGCGGTTTCTAATGGCATTTTTTCTTCATCATTAGCAGCAGCTTCTGTCAAACATCTGTGTTTTGTCACTGATGATCTGAAGGAAGGAATGAAGGACTTTGCTGCGTCTTTCAGCTGCAGAAGGAAACTCAAGGACGTGAGGAAGGTGAGCAGAAAGCCGAACGGCTAAAGTCACTTTGTGTCTGGATTGTCGGGAGGAGATTGGCATTAAATTTTCACAAGATTGTGCAGCTTTTTTTCACGGCGGTATTTGTGCCGGACGTTTGCAGCATTAAATTTTCATGTCGCTGCCGCGGCGCTGAGGAAATTGACTTATGCTTTTTATTTAAAGGCGCGAAGCAGGCGCTCGACGACAGTCGATACATGCTGATGACCTCTGCCACGTCTGGACATTTAGATCAGACCCGGCCTTCTCATGCAGCCTGTGCCGCTGATCAACAGGTCATTACAGGTTTGTACAAGGTGCTTAAAATACTTGAGTTTGACTTTTTATAATGTAAGGTCTGGAAAACTCTTGGAAATAGCAATATTCCTGAAGAGCTACTTGAAAAGTGCTTGAATTATTGAAAGACAATGTGTAATAATTTTGTCGATAAGCACATATCTTTTCTCACAAAATTCACCAGAATACCTCTTTCATTTATTTCAGTTAATGTCAGAAGAAAAACGTTAAAAGAGGAACAGATGAACCAAATCAGTTGAGTCATTTACGCTGAACCGATTCATTCAAACTCGTGACTTTGATCAATCGTTTTAAGCGATTCACTAGCAAAAACCAGATCAGATTAAAAGGGCCATTATTTTTCGAATTTCAACATCACTTGTAACGATTTTAAAAAGTGTGTAGTGATGGGTGAAATGGAGCTTTTTGAAACTCCAAATCAGATAAACCATTGTGTTGCAAAATGATTCACTTTTTCGAAGTGCTCCAATCAGATTGTGTATTGCGAATCATTTGAGTTTTGTTACTTCGAATCATGTATCGCGAATCATTTGATTTAGATTGGAACTTTGAAGTACTGATCTAAATCAAATGATTCACGATGCGGAAAGTTCCAATCTAAAATCTGAAATGATGGATCGGGACTTCAGAGCGTGGATCACAAATCATTTGATTCAGATCGGGACTTCAGTGCGGGTTTGTGAATCTTTTGCTTTAGATAGGAACTTCTGAGCGTGGATCGTGAATCATTTGATTTAGATCTGAACTACGGAACGCAGATCACGAATCATTTTATTCAGATTAGAACTTCTGAGCTTGGATTGTGAATCATTTGATTCAGATTGGAACTTTGAAGTGCGAATCACGGATCATTTGATTTAGATCAGAACTTCGGAGTGTGAATCACGAATCTTTTGATTCAGTTCGGGACTTCAGTGCGGGTTCGCGAAGCTTTTGCTTTGTATCAAAACTTCTGAGCTTGGATTATGAATCTTTTGATTTAGATTGGAGCTTCGGAATGCGAATCGTGAATCATTTGATTCAGATTGTCATGAATCATTTGATTTAGATCAGAACTGGAGGGTGAATCATGAATCATTTGATTTAGAATGAAACTTTGGAGTGTGATTCACAAATCATTTGATTTAGATCTGAACTATGGAGCGCAAAAAAGTGAATCATTTGATTCAGTTCGGGACTTCAGTGTCTTTTGATTTAGATTGGAACTTCGGCGCGTGAATCGAGAATCATTTGATTTAGATCCGAACTTTGGAGAGCGAATCGCAGATCATTTGATTTAGATCAGAACTTTGGAGTGTGATTCACAAATCATTTGATTTAGATCTGAACTATGGAGCGCAAAAAAGTGAATCGTTTGATTCAGTTTGGGACTTCAGTTCATCAAAACGTCTGAGTGTGGATTGTGAGTCTTTTGATTTAGATCGGAACTTCGGAGTGTGAATCACGAATCTTTTGATTCAGTTCGGGACTTCAGTGCGGGTTCGCGAAGCTTTTGCTTTGTATCAAAACTTCTGAGCTTGGATTATGAATCTTTTGATTTAGATTGGAGCTTCGGAATACGAATCGTGAATCATTTGATTCAGATTGTCATGAATCATTTGATTTAGATCAGAACTGGAGGGTGAATCATGAATCATTTGATTTAGAATGAAACTTTGGAGTGTGATTCACAAATCATTTGATTTAGATCTGAACTATAGAGCGCAAAAAAGTGAATCATTTGATTCAGTTCGGGACTTCAGTGTCTTTTGATTTAGATTGGAACTTCGGCGCGTGAATCGAGAATCGTTTGATTTAGATCCGAACTTTGGAGAGCGAATCGCAGATCATTTGATTTAGATCAGAACTTTGGAGTGTGATTCACAAATCATTTGATTTAGATCTGAACTATGGAGCGCAAAAAAGTGAATCGTTTGATTCAGTTTGGGACTTCAGTTCATCAAAACGTCTGAGTGTGGATTGTGAGTCTTTTGATTTAGATCGGAACTTCGGAGTGTGAATCACGAATCTTTTGATTCAGTTCGGGACTTCAGTGCGGGTTCGCGAAGCTTTTACTTTGTATCAAAACTTCTGAGCTTGGATTATGAATCTTTTGATTTAGATTGGAGCTTCGGAATGCGAATCGTGAATCATTTGATTCAGATTGTCATGAATCATTTGATTTAGATCAGAACTGGAGGGCAAATCATGAATCATTTGATTTAGAATGAAACTTTGGAGTGTGATTCACAAATCATTTGATTTAGATCTGAACTATAGAGCGCAAAAAAGTGAATCATTTGATTCAGTTCGGGACTTCAGTGTCTTTTGATTTAGATTGGAACTTCGGCGCGTGAATCGAGAATCGTTTGATTTAGATCCGAACTTTGGAGAGCGAATCGCAGATCATTTGATTTAGATCAGAACTTTGGAGTGTGATCAAATTTTGATTCAGATTCAAACTTCAGTTCATCAAAACGTCTGGATTGTGAGTCTTTTGATTTAGATCGGAATCATTTCACGAATCTTTTGATTCAGTTCGACTTTGGAACTTTTTTTTGTATCAAAACTTCTGAGCTTAGATCGTGAATCATTTTATTTAGATTGGAACTTCGGAGTGCCACTTGTGAATCATTTGATTCAGATTGTTACAAATCATTTGATTTAGATCAGAACTTCAGCGTGGGTTTGCGAATCTTTTGCTTTGGTTCAAAATTTGATTCAGATTGTTACAAATCATTTGATTTAGCTCAGAACTTCAGCGTGGGTTTGCGAATCTTTTGCTTTGGTTCAAAACTTCTGAGCACGGATTGCGAATCATTTGATTCAAATCAGGACTTCAGTGCAGGTTCATGAATCTTTCGCTTTAGTGCGTTTCGCAAATCTTTTAATTAAGATCAGAACTTCAGAACACGAATAGCGAATCATTTGCTTCAGATCGGGACTTTGTTGTGGGTTCATGAATCTTTTGCTTTAGATTGTAACTTTGGATTGGAATCTTTTGCGACCTGAAAATGTGAAAGCTGTTTATTGGAAAACACACAATCCCTGTATGTTGGTTTGTTGAGGTTTATCGCCGCTGGTCTCACATGAGCAGCTCTGAGTGTTTGAGATGTGTTACAGGTCAGTCCGGTTAAAGTTTCTGACTGTTTTTTCCCATCAGGATCAGGGATTGGATTGTAATGAGGCGGCAGTGTGCGCACATTAGCCTAATGTACAATGAGATCCTGACATTTAATTCTAAAGTTCAGATGAAAAAGGTAATTGCTTTTGAATGACCCGTTAATGCGTTAGAAGAGCGGCAGAAAGCCAGTGTAACATTAACTAGTTCTCTAATGCTGAACAGCAGGATTAATTCCCTGGACTGCTGGACCTGATCTGGAAATAATACATGCATGTATATTTGTGTTTGCGAATGACTTTAAAACACAGAACTGATCTTTCCATCATGAGGTCGTCAGATGATAAAGGTCAGACGCTCGTCTTCCTCATTAATAATGCCGGGACGGTGTGAATATTCATGGTCTGGGCCTTTGGTCCGGTGACGGGGAAGTTGTTTTATATTCCCACATCAAATCTTAATAACCAGCTATGAAACGCACACGCCATTCGCATGAAATTTTGCACACGTGATCTTTATATTAACGGCCGCTGTAATGTAAGGCATTAAAAACACGGTGATAAAAACGGCTGTAAAGCTTGAGGACAAAAGGACGGTTTGACCACACAGAGTTAAACAAGATCTTCATGAAGACTGATGATGATGAACTGTGTTTCTGTGATGCCGACTGTCAGTGTTTTCAGATGCATTTTCTGCTTCTGTAATGATCTCTTCAGCTGCCAAGAAAAAATATTGTATTGCATATAGATATAAATTGCATTTAGACTTTATACCTATTATTTCATATAAATAAAAGCTGTAAGGAATTAAGGTATCATGCACAACTGACCATATGCATATGCTTAAAAATGTATTAGATTAACCAACAAAATATTACAAAACATTAAACAAAGTGATATTAAAGAAAAAAGCAGAAGCACACATTTTAAGCAACTTTTTCTTGGTTGATTAGGCCATTAATTATCAAACCAAGCAATATTTATTTGAAAAATTATCTTCTGAGCTAAATATTTACAAAAAGAAGTTTTATTTATTTATTTATTTATTTTATTTTTTTTATTTATTAATGTCACTGCATGAAATTTGGCAACAAAATTTATTTAAAAATATTTTATTGTGTTTTATTTTATATTTATATTTTATTTTATATTTTATAACTACAAAATATTTTATTTTATAGTTAATTCTTAGTGGATGAAATTAAACCCCACCAAATTTAATTTATTTTATTTTAATATTTAATATTTAATTATATATTTTATAACTATAAAATATTTTATTTTATTTTATAGTTATTTCTTAATGGATAAAATTACACCCCACCAATTTTATTTTATTTTATATTCTATATTTTATAACTATAAAATATTTTATTTTATAGTTAATTCTTAATGGATAAAATTAAACCCCACCAAATTTATTTTATTTTATTTTATTTATATTTTATAACTATAAAATATTTTATTTTATTGTTAATTCTTAATGGATAAAATTAAACCCCACCAAATATATTTTATTTTATTTTAATTTTATAATTCTTAATGGATAAAATCAAACCCCACCAAATTAGTTATTTTATTTTATTATTATTATTTTTTTTTTTTTTTTTCAAATGATACATTTCTGAATGTCACTGCATAAAATCTGGCCACAAAATTATTTGAACATAATAAAATAATTATTTGAAAAGAAAAATTGCAGAAGCAATATTTTTAATATAAATATAAATATAAATATTTTTAAAAAGAAGGCTTGTTTAAACTCTTAAGTGATAAAACAGCAAATATACAATGCAAAAAATTAATTTTGTAAATAAAACAAACATTACTGGAGTAATTTGTATGAAAAAATACTATTTCAGGTTTTCTCTCAATTTTATTTATTTATTTATTTATTTTTTACTTTAATATACTTTAATATATCATGTTAAAATACCATAAATAATTCTTCTTTCACAAAAAAATGTATATTTGCTCTTGGAGTTGGTTTGATATATGACTGCAGCAGTGCTGCTGTGTGACAGTAGAGTGAGGTTAACATTAGTCTTGACATGTCAGATGAGGAAGGGCGTCTGCTTTAATAACGACTGTAAAACTTTCACTCACTGCAACATTTACAGCCATTAAAGCCCCTTGTCTGTCAGTCACATTGACTCTGACTGACATACGGCTGACACTTGAGTCACATAACGAGCTCTTAGCGTGTTAAAGCCATGTCTGTGCATGGAGAATTATGGGTGTAAATCTGTATCTTCTGATCGCCCACTTCATTCACTCCATCAGTGTTGATCTGACGTCCTCTATGTGCAGTGCGCTTCCCGCAGGCTTCATATATGAGTCTGTCTATACTTGTCTTTATAGGTGAACGAGAGTTTCTGATCTGATGAACCCTCGAGATGGATGTGGAGAACGAGACCGAGCGCTTATAACGTCACAAGCGGGTCTCACGAATGTCATTTGTTCTAGTAGTTTGAGTTGGAGTTGCTCATAATGCGTGTGAATGTGAAGCGGCGTCTGTTCCTCCCACATACATCAGTGATGAACATTTACAGACACAAACGCTCTGAAACTTTAACAAACTCTACTGTGGATGTGTGGAGGAGCGTCGGGAGCTGAAGCTTCTGCAGAAACATCAACTGAAAAAACAAAAACTGAAATAATACATGCATGACAGACGCCAAAGTGTTTTTTAACTGGACGCTGGTCCGTCAGATCTTAGTAAAAGAAATGTTTGAGATGCGAGTGTTTCTATAGGAGCGTCTTTACATTCAGACTCCAGCCGTGTCACTGCAGACGTTATTTGCATTTTCTGTACCTCCTCACCTTAGTGCATTATTATTCATACGGGTTATATAACGCAGATGTGTGGCTTACGTAACATGTTTAAGATGTGTACAATGAGAGCGTGTGCTTTCAGGAGAGCGGCCTGATTCTGCAGCTACAAACACTGCATGCAACCATCTGTAGACGCTCACTATAGCAAAAAAAAAATTCCTGGTCTTATTTGGAACGATTCAGCAGTGCACTTTAAAGATAAAACATGGTCTTTCATCACAATGCACAAACTTTAATTTAATGCTGATTGATTTGATTGATTGATTGATTGATTGATTATTTTATTTCAATCACCCAGTTAATTTCTTGTTGAGTCTGGATAACTGATTTTATTTTATTTTATTTTATTTTATTTGTTTTTATAATATTTTTATTTTTTATTTTGTCCAATTAATTCTTTATGGATAAAATCAAACCCCACCAAATTTGTTATATTATTTTATTTTATTTTATTTTATTTTATTTTATTTTATTTTATTTTATTTTATTTTATTTTATTTCATTTTATATCATCCAATTAATCTTTAATGGATAAAATCAAGCCACACCAAATTTATTTTATTTTATTTTATTTTATTTATTTTTATTTTATTTTATATCATCCAATTATTCCTTAATGGATAAAATCAAGCCCCACCAAATTAATGTTTTTATTTTATTTTATTTTATTTTATTTTATTTTATTTTATCTTATCTAAATAATTCTTTATGCATCAAAACAAACCCCACCAAATTTATTTTATTTTATTTTATTTTATTTTATTTTATTTTATTATTATGTTTTTTTATTTTTTTATTTTATATAATCCAATTAATTCTTAATGGATAAAATGAAACCCCACCAAATATTTTATTTTATTATTATTATTATTATTATTATTTATATCATCCAATTAATTCTTAATGGATAAAATGAAACCCCACCAAATATTTTATTTTATCTTATTTATTTTATTATTATGTTTTTTTTTTTTTTTTTTTTTTTATATCATCCAATTAATTCTTAATGGAAAAAATGAAACCCCACCAAATATTTTTTTTGTAAGATGTCATAATACATTTTTATCTCATAATATAATTAATTGAAAATGATCAGATAAAAAGCAGAATTTTGTAGCAATTTTTATACCATAATTCTGATTTTTTTAAGTATTAATTTCAACTTACCTCACAATTAGATCTTTTTAGTATCATCATTTTTACTTTATTTTTCATAATTGTGATTTGGATGTCTTTTTATCTCATAATATGTTTTTTTTTTATGTCAAATGTTTAGCTCTATTTATTTTCTATTTCAAAATAGTTACTTTTTCAACTCATAATTGATTTTTATGTCATAATTGTGACTTTTTATGTAGTAAATATGACTTTTTGACTTTTTAGTGTCACCATTTTCGCATTTTATTTCAAGATTAAAATTTTTTTCATTATTAGTTTTTTCTTATGTGACAGAAATGTGCTTCCATAGATTGGAGCCTGTAATTTTCAGGTTTTTTTCCCCTCAGTTGTGGTCAGTGAATGGACAGTGATCGTGACACCAGAGTTTAAAGCGATCAGAGACTCAGCCTTTAATCAGCCTGGATTTACACTTTTAGGATCCGAGTCGAAGGCCAAATATTATTCCTGCTATGAAACAGCAGCTGAAATGATTTTTACGAGCAAAGAGCTGCTTGAAATGCACGGTAGTCAATCACCACGCTGTAATTACGCTTTTGAAACGGCGTCTCTTTTAATAGCTTTCGAGAGAAAATAACAATACGCGCGTTTTATGGAGGCAGAGAAGCGTTTCTCCCGGAGCCTTTTCCTCGACGAGCAAACGCAGAAGCAGAGACCGAACGTCTCTCCTGGGAAATCAAGTCCTTCACAACTTACAGCGGAAAAGTACAAATCATGTTCTCCGAATGTATGCATAAATGATGCAGATGCATGAGAGCGTCTTATGTCTGTAGAAATCGCAGCAATTCTTGACTTTGTGAACTTGAACAAAGTTTCTCGAGGGCATGAATGTGATGCGGCTGTTTTGAGATGCTTCTCTTATACAATATACATAAACAATAAGCTCATAAATAAATCCACATGACTTGAGTTTGTGAGGTTTCATCATGTAGTCATGTCTGTGATTTTTCTTTTATTATAGTGTAAGCATGAAATATTCGGTTGCATTTTTCTTTCAGAGGCAGAAACAAATGATGCTAAAGAGCAAATCTGCTGTGAGTTTGGTAAGAAAGATTTTAGTCTCTTCTGCTCACCAGGGCTGCATTTATTTAATCAGAAATACAGTAAGTATTGTTAAAAATGATTACAATTTAAAATGTGTTATTTTATTTTATTTAGTCCAATGAATTCTTTGTAGATAAAATCAAACCCCACCTATTTAATTTAATTTAATTTTATTATTTTATTATTTAATTTTATCCACTTAATTCTTTATGGATAAAATTAAACCCCACCTATTTTATTTTATTTTATCCACTTAAATATTTATGGATAAAATCAAACCCACCATTTTTTTTTTATTTTATTTTACTTTACTTTATGTCATCCAAATAATTCTTTATGGATAAAATCAAGCCCTACCAAATTTGTTATTTATTTTATTTTATTTTATTTTATTTTGTCCAATTAATTTTTTATGGATAATCAAGCCCCACCAAATTTTTATTTTATTTTATTTTATTTTATTTTATTTTATTTAGTCCAGTGAATTCTTTGTGGATAAAATCAAACCCCACCTATTTTATTTTATTTTATTTTATTTTATTTTATTTTATTTTATTTTATTTTATTTTATTTTAATATTTTATTATTTTATTTTATCCACTTAATTCTTCATGGATAAAATCAAACCCAACCTATTTTATTTCATTTTATTTTATTTTATTTTACTTTACTTTACTTTATGTCATCCAAATAATTCTTTATGGATAAAATCAAGCCCCACCAAATTTGTTATTTTATTTTATTTTATTTTATTTTATTTTATTTTATTTTATTTTATTTTATTTTATTTTATTTTATTTTGTCCAATTAATTTTTTATGGATAAAATCAAGCCCCACCAAATTTTTATTTTATTTTATTTTATTTAGTCCAATGAATTCTTTGTGGATAAAATCAAACCCCACCTATTTTATTTTATTTTATTTTATTTTATTTTATTTTATTTTATTTTATTTTATTTTATTTTATTTTAATATTTTATTATTTTATTTTATCCACTTAATTCTTCATGGATAAAATCAAACCCCACCTATTTTATTTTATTTTATTTTATTTTACTTTACTTTACTTTATGTCATCCAAATAATTCTTTATGGATAAAATCAAGCCCCACCAAATTTGTTATTTATTTTGTTTTATTTTATTTTATTTTATTTTATTTTATTTTATTTTATTTTATTTTATTTTATTTTGTCCAATTAATTCTTTTTGGATAAAATCCAACCCCACCTATTTTATTTTATTTTATTTTATTTTATTTTATTTTATTTTATTTTATTTTAAATCATCCATTTTAGTCTCTTCTGCTCTCCAAGGCTGCATTTATTTAATCAAAAATACAGAAAATATTGTGAAATATTATTACAATTTAAAATACATGTTTTCAATGTGAATATCTATTAAAGTGTAATTTATTTCTGTGATGCACAGCTAAATTTTCAGCATCATACTCCAGTCTTCAGTGTCACAGGATCCTTCAGAAATCATTCTAATATACTGATTTGCTGCTCAACAAACATTTCTGATTATTGGCAATGTTGAAAAGACTTGCTTGGGACAATATTTTTGTGGAAACCATCATGCATTTTATTTTTCTAGATTCAAAGATGAATAGAAAGTTCAGAAAGTTCACATCATCATCATTGTCTCTGTGGTCTAGTTCAGTTTTCTTTTTTTACAATTACTTTCATGATAATAACTGAGTTTAAATGATCAGTTAACATGTAACCAATGTTGTTTTTCCAACAACAAATGCAGACTGACATGTTTACAAATGCATCAGTGCGTTTGATGGGATTATTTATCTGAGAGAGATTAAGAGAGAACGTCACATCACAAAGACAAATCCTGAGGCTTTGAAGTCACGATTCATCTGAAGATCTTCATGTTCTCCTGCACTCAAAGAAAACAGATGTTTATATGTATATTTAACATTTTAAAGCATATTTTTGTATTTTCCATAAATTTTCTAGGTGTTTCTGTCATCATGAAACACTGAAGCTAAAACATTTGGACTGCAGAAATGTTTTAAACCTTTAAAATAAACAATAAATTAATAAATATATTTAAAGGAGAAACTACTGTAAATGTATAAAATTAGCAGTGTTATGGAAAATGCAAAGATAAGTTTATTAAAGGTTACTAAAAGCATTTTAAAAAGTTAATGATTTATTTTAGAAAAGTAAATATTTTGGGGAGTAAATTAAATTAAATGCCATCGTTTCAATTAATAAAAAATTACATTTAATTAAATTAAAATGCATGACCTCAAGTTACTAATATTTTATTTCTGATACTATTTGGTCGCATTTTTCTTTCAAAAGCAAAAACAAATGTTGGTGATGCCGGAGGCCGAATCTGCTAGGAGTTTGGTTTCTTCTGCTCACCAAGGCTACATAAATTTGATTAAAAATACTGTAAAAAATGTGAAATATTATTACAATTCAAAATAACTCTGTCCAGTGTAAAAGTATTGCAAAATGTAATTTATTTTCTGTGATCAATGCTGAATTTTCAGCAAAGTTTAACGGAAACTTTAATCTAAAAGCAGTGTTGTTTTCACTGAGAAAAGATCTGAGTCTGTTTGCATGAACCAGTCCAGTGTTTTACAGGAAACATTGTCAGATTATCGACGTAAAGGTGCTGTTCTGTCCTTGGCCGCTGAGGATGTGTCACAGTATTGACAGAAACACCTTTATTGTCTTGTAAGAAACAATGTCGCATCCTTGGGAAATGTCAGAGCATTTAGTGAAGGTCTTTGTTCACGCCAGCGGCTCCTTGATATTTATTGATATTCCAGCAGATGAGAGCTAGATCCGGTGGAAACGACTGACGGATTCTTAAGATCTGAGACCTGTATGGTATATAATATATATATATATATATATATATATATAGCATGCATATAAAATATATAATTTTACCTATTTTATACACTTATTTTGTCCTTTAATTTTATTTATTTAAAGAACTTTTTTTTTTTTTTTTTTTTTTTTAAATGTAACATTCTGTACACAAAATAAAGCTATACACTTTAAAAGTAATTTGGTACCTGTTATACAATTTATTATTTATTTATACAATATTTATTTTAAATTCAGAGATTTGTTTTTTTAATTTCTAACATTTTTGGCCAAATTACTCAAAATAAATCATTAAATAAATGTTGAAATATATAAATAAATCATTAATTAATTAATTAATTAATTTATTTATTTATTCATTTATTTACATTTTTATTAAGGTTTGCTCCAAAATTGTTAATCATCTGTAGTAAAAAAAAAAAAAAAAAATTCAATATTTAATTTTTTTTTGTCCTTAACTAACTTTATTTATTTATTTATAAATTCAGAGATTCTTTTTTTGCATTTCTAAATTTTTTCAGATTCCATTCATTCATTCATTCATTCATTCTTTCATTTATTCAGATTTGCTCCAAAATTGTTAATCGTCTGTATTTAAAAATAAATAAATAAATAAATAAATGTTTAATTTTTATACGTAATTTAAAATATATAATTTTATATTTTATACACTTATTTTTATTTATTTATTTATTCAGAGATTTTTTATTTATTCAGTCGTTTTTTCACATTTCTAACTTTTTTAGATTTCCTTTATTTATTTAATCAGACTTTCTCCAAAATTATTAATCATCTGTATTAAAAAAAAAAATAATAATAATAATAATTTTTTTTTTTTTTTTTACATTTCATTGTTAATCATCTGTATTAAAAAATAATGAAATATTATGTTTTTATACATAATATAAAATATATAATTTTATATTTTTATACACTTATTTGGTCCCCTTTTTTATTTATTTATTTATTCATTAATTTATTCATTCATGCATTCCTTCATTTACACTTAATAAGAGTTCCTAAAAATAATAATAATTAGTTTTATTTTATTTTATTTTTATTTATTTATTTATCAGTTTTCCTCCAATATTGTTAACTATTGTCATCTGTTACCAAATCTACAAATTAATGCATATAATGGCACAAAGATCGTTCACATTTGTAAGACGTTGAGCTGTTTGTTTGATGGAGATGTTTTGTTGGGTCATTTTGTAGAAACCTTGATGTGCAATCAAGAAAAGCAATCATGTTCAGCTCTATATTTACCCAGTTAAATGAGGAGGTGCTGCAGGAGTTAATTAGTTGTTTGTAGCAGCCGCTGAGATCTTAAATCGAGTTTGTCTGTCGTTGGATGAGATTCTCCTCATTGCACTAAAACGCCTTGAACCGTGGATCTACTTCACAACCAAAAACTGAAACAAACATGAATAAAAACTATTACATAGATCTAAAAATTATAAAACAACCCAACAAAATGACTAAACCTTTAACAACATTTAAAACTAAGACACAAAAATGAAATCTAAATTAAAATATAAATAAAAACACATCTAAAATAACATGCCGTTAGCTATTTAACTAACATTAAATGACTGTTAACTAGTCAGCAGACATTATGGTGTGTATATAGTGACATCAGCCGAAAATGAAAGTGTGTGTTGTTTCTACAAGCATCAGCGTGATGAGTCAGTGATCGATCTCTCTCTGAGTGTCTGTTTGTGTATCGACAGGCGGCTACATGAATTTATGTTAGTCTTATCATGGACTCAGAGCTCGATCAGACCGATCAAACCCCACAATCCAATGCAGCGGCGCTGAGTCCTGATGATGATGGTGGGATTTAGCCAGAAAGAGTTTGTTTATCTCAGGGACCAATTAGTCTCAGACTCAGACGACTGTCCATCTGATGCTTATTGAACAGCTGAATGGAAACTTTCTTCACTAGTCAAGCTCGAATGTGATTGGCTGAATTTACACAACTTTACAAATCTGCCTGGAAACAAACTTGGGTTTAAGAACACCGTTTCTGCAATGAGATTCTGATCTCCGGCAGATATTAAGAGTTTTAAAGCAGTTAGTAGAAATAAAAAAAAAAAATACAGTAAAAAATTTTAAATATATTTGCTATTTAAAATAGCCATTTTATAGGTGAGTATATATTAAACTGTAATTTATTTATGTAATCAAAGCTGAATTTTCAGCATTTTATTTTATTTTATTTATTTGTTTTTTTGTTTTTTGTTTTGTTTTATGTTTTTTTGTTTTGTTTTGTTTTCATTTTACATCATCCAATTAAGTATTTATGGATAAAATCAAGCTCCATCAAATTGTTTATTTTATTTTATTTTATTTTTTATTTTTTATTTTATTTTATATTGTCCAATTAATTTTTATGGATAAAATCAAACCCCACCAAATGTATTTTATTTTATTTTCTTTTATTTTGTTTTGTTTTATTTTGTTTTTATTTTGTATCATCCAATTAAATTTTTATGGATAAAATCAAGCCCCACCAATTTATTTTATTTTATTTTATTTTATTTTATTTTATTTCGTCCAATTAATTTTTTATGGATAAAACCAAGCCTCACCAATTTATTTTATTTTATTTTATTTTATTTTATTTTATTTTATTTTATTTTATTTCGTCCAATTAATTTTTTATGGATAAAACCAAGCCCCACCTATTTTATTTTATTTTATTTTATCTTGTTTTGTTTTTATTTTATATCATCCAATTAAATCTTTATGTATAAAATCAAGCCCCACCAAATTTTTTATTTTATTTTATTTTACTTTATTTCGTCCAATTAATTTTTATGGATAAAATCAAGCCCCACCAAATTTTTTATTTTTATTTTATTTTATTTTATTTTATTTTAAATCATCCATTTCATTCCTGATCAATCAAAAATCAAGTTGCGCTAAGTCTTACTTTAAAATGTCAAAATGATGATTTAAGTGTCCACATGACTTGAGTTTGTGAGATTTCATCATGTAATTGTGTCTGTGTATGTGTGTGTTTTATATATATATATATATATATATATATTTTTAAATAACAGTTTAAAATAACTCTTTTGTGTGTAAAAGTCTTGTAAAATGTAATTTATTTAAGTGATCAAAGCTGAATTTTCAGCATCATTACTCCAGTCTTTAGTGTCACATGATCCTTCAGAAATCATTCTAATATGCTGATTTCTGATTATTATCAGTGTTAAAAACATTTGTACTGACAAATATTTTTTTTGAAACCGCCATAGATTTTATTTTTCAGGATTCACAGATGAATAGAAAGCTCAAAAGAATCATATCATCAGCATTTATTTGAAATCGAAACAGTGGTTGGTCACTTTACATGTCAATCAATCAGATGGTGGGCGGGTCTTGAGCAGGTTAAATTAAATAGTAGTCAAAGTTCCTGCTGAAGTTGTTGATTTAAAGGTCTGGATAAATAAAAATATTCTTTATAAATCTGTCCTTTCAGTACAGAAAGTCAGGCGCCCAGATCATTCCTCTCCAGAAACGCCGTCCTCCATCATTTATGACGGTGATACTCATCACTTCACTTTATTCATTTTAACAAAGCTGCATTAATTATGTATGAGACTCATTTCAGGCGGTAAATTAATTAAGTGCTTCTGTTTGACGGGTCCGTCGTATCTCCTCAGGATCACGTGACGTGCGCCGTGAGATGAACGTAAATGATGATGAGGAAAAAATGACCAATTTATGTTTTGAGCGGCTCATTGGAGACGGCGATTAGCGAGTGTTAAAGTCGTTCGAGGAGGCTGATGAGCTTCAGACGTGTTCATTAAGATCTTCAGTTCATTCCCGACATAATCGCTTTGTGTTTTATGGTGTTTGAGTCTTTGAATATCCCGTTTTTTTAGATTATGTTAGTAAAACAGGAAATAAAATGCACATTTTTATGAATAAATATGTAGTTTTATTCAATTGTGTACAATTTTTTAACAATTTTTTAGCTTATTTATTAGCACCATTTAAAATATTGATATTTTCTACAATTTTAAATCAGACTTCATTAAAAAAAAAAATTCATATTATATTTGTAAAATTGGATGTGAATTGCAAGGCATTACCCGAGGCACACTTATGTGCAAAATTTGAAAATAAATAATAAAATTTCATTTCATTTATTTTTATTTTTGAACATATTTATGCATGTATGTGTTTATTTTTTATCCCCTTAAAACATTTCATTTTTTTTTTTTATAATTTTTTTTTCTTATTATATTAGTAACATTTTATGTAAACAGCTGTGGCATTTATTTGAAACATTTTAAAATAAATATAATTTTAATAATTTCCTTAATTTTTTACTTATATTTTATACTTTTATGCATGTATGAATAAATCTGTAATATATATATATATATATATATATATATATATATATATATATATTTCATTTACATGCTTATTTATTTATTTCAAATTTCATAAAAGTAATAATTTTCCTATTTTTTATACATTTGTCCCTCCACTTTATGTATTTATTTTATTAAAAACTTGTTGAAATTTCTTTAAAATCTTCTCCAAAAACCCCCCTAATTTTATAATTTTACACATTTTGTTTTTAAATGGTGTAAATTTAAAATGGTGTAAATTGTTAAAAAAAAATTGTGACAGCATGTTAATATTATCAACTGAGACATGCATTTGAAACATATATGAATAAATATGTAATATATATTAATTTATTTATGTGCTTATTTATTTATTTATATTTAAAACTTTTTTCTTTTTTTAATTTTTATATTTTTGTCATCAGATTTCATAAAAGTAATAATTTTACTGCTTTTTATACATTTGTCCCTCCACTTTATTTATTTTAAACGTTGAAATTTTTTAATTTTTTGTTACAAATTTTCCTTAATTTTATACCCTTTTGTTTCATTTATTTATTACATCAATATTTCATTTTCTCCTTTTTTTTTTTCCAAATCAGATTTTATGTAAAAAAAAAAAAAAAAAAAAAATTGATGTGAACATTATGGCCTGTTAATGTTCTCAACTGAGGCATGCACTTGATACATATATGAATAAATATGTATTATTCATTATTTTTATTTTTAAAACATAATTTATTTTCAAATTTTTGTAATCATAAAAGAAATAATTTTACTACTTTTTATATATTTATCCCTCCACTTTATTTATTTAAAACTGAAATTTTCTCCAAAAATTCATTAGATTTCCTGTTTTCCTCCACCAAAAAAATATATATTTAATTGAGTATGTGAATCTGCTGGTGAATTTTCTTTGTGTCTTAATGTGAACTTCACACTAGCGCAGCTGGAAGGGTTTTGCCCTGAACTTTGACCTTTAACCCTCAGTGCCCTTTCTGCCCTGTTGCCAAGGCAACCGTCTTTGAACATCTGCTCTGTCTTAGATCTCTACAGGTCTCTTCTTTCCCTCATCTTATTTTCCTGCAGTTATTTCAGCCGAACATGTAAATCATGCATCATTTACTCGCCCTCATGTTGTTAGAAACCTGCATGTTTGTTGTTTTTTATCTTTCTGCTCCACTGGTGTTTGGTATCCTTCATATTTGTATGTAATGAATTCATACAGAAACACATTCTGATGCATTTTGCTCAGGCGCGTTCAACAAATCATCCTCTTTATTCTGTACAAAGCCAATAACTCTGAAGGAATTCTATTAGATTGAAACATCAGCCTGATTAAATGGGTTTTATTTCAAATGCAAGTGGATGATATTATTTCACACGACACAGAGAACAGCTCAGAAGAGGAAACGCGATCTGCACTTTGTTTGCACAAAGCCACTATCAAATAATTAAAGTTTAATTGCCTTGTTTATCTGTTTAGCAATCTCGCACTAATTGATGGAGCACTGTCGCTTAATGAACTTGATTAGGCCGATAAGGATGTCGGCGATCCGTCGTACAATGAAATCCATTAGAACGTGTCTCTGGAGGAAAACTTCTCCTCAGATAGCGTCTGTTTTCATCAGAAACCTCAGAGGAAAAGCAAACCCAAAACAAAAGAACCGTCCTAAATGGTCGTAAATGTGTGGTTTCAGACGTCCACGGGTTGTTTATTCAAGCTAGTGTTATCGAGAAAAAAATCCTGCTGAAGATTTGGGTGTTTCTCCAGTCATCTAGCTAGTAAATGCTGACAAGATACTGTAATTCTGTTTAGTAGTGTTTACGTCAGTTATCATCACTAGATAGTGCTCATGGTGATTTAAACTGACACCAAATATTTAAACACTTAACATCAGTGAGTCAGAAATGAAAACTCAAATATCAAATATCAAATACTTCTCAATAAAGTAATCTGAGCTGTTATTTCATTTTCATTTTATAGCTTTTTTATAGATTTTTTAAAGTATTCAATTCATACACTGACCAAAATTATAAATGCAACACTTTTGTTTTTGCCACCATTTTTCATGAGCTGAACTCAAAGATCTTTTTCTATGTACACAAAAGGCCTATTTCTCTCAAGTATTGTTCACAAATCTGTCTAAATCTGTGTTAGTGAGCACTTCTCCTTTGCCAAGATAATCCATCCACCTCACAGGTGTGGCATATCAGGATGCTGATTAGACAGCATGATTATTGCACAGGTGTGCCTTAGGCTGGCCACAATAAAAGGCAACTCTAAAATGTGCAGTTTTACTATATTGGGGGGGTCTGAAAACCATTTGCCTCACGCAGTGCAACACATCGCCTTCATATAGAGTTGATCAGGTTGTTGATTGTGGTCCACTCCTCTTCAATGGCTGTGTGAAGTTGCTGGATATTGGCAGGAACTGGAACACGCTGTCGTACACGCTGATCCAGAGCATCCCAAATATGCTCAATGGGTGACATGTCCGGTGACTATGCTGGCCATGCAAGAACTGGGATGTTTTCAGCTTCCATGAACTGTGTACAGATCCTTGCAACATGGGGCCGTGCATTATCATGCTACGACGTGAGGTGATGGTCGTGGATGAATGGCACAACAATGGGCCCCAGGATCTTGTCACGGTATCTCTGTGCATTCAAAATGCCATCAATAAAATGCACCTGTGTTCGTTTGTCCATAACATACCCCTGCCCATACCATAACCCCACCACCACCATGGGCCACTCGATCCACAACGTTGACATCAGCAAACCGCTCACCCACACGACGCCATACACGCTGTCTGCCAGAAATTCTTTGGTTATGCAAACCGATTGTTGCAGCAGCTGTCTGGGTGGCTGGTCTCAGATGATCTTGGAGGTGAAGATGAAAGTGAAACACCATCTCTCACTAAAACACAGAGAACCGTCATGACTTTATGATGTTTACGCTCCGTTCTTTCGTAACCCCAGGCATGTGTTACCACATTCTCAAGCTATGAAGATGGGAAATTTAATCTTACGAGCAGCAATAGTCTATCTTCTCAGGTAAAAGTTATTAGAAGCTTGTATAGGGACAAGCTAGCAATCATGCTGCTCTGACTTTATCAGCCCGTTTGTATCATATTATTAACCAGCCACAATCGAAAAATATTATTTTATTCCTAAAATAAAACATGAGTTTTGTGTCTTTTAGGTCATGTCTGTGGTTTTCAGTTCATTTATATGCTGCACTGAAAGAAATTTGTAGTAGAAGCAATTTTGGCTAAAATTCACTATTAATTAAAAAGAAAAAGCAAGTAAAGCGCTGAATTAAACATGATGTTTTGAAGTAGAAAGACTAAAATAGTATTTTCTAATAAAACATGAAGTACAATAGCCAAAAGCATATTTAAAATCAGAAAACTGCTCTAAAAAGCACCATAAAAGTATAAAGTATACTGTGAATGATTGAATTTTATTTATTTTTTTATTTAAAAAAAATATTTTTAGTTTTGTAAATAAAGATGTTTTACAAGGAAATACTGTTTCAGTACTTGAAAAATGTCATGTTTAATTCACGGTGTTACATGCTGTTTCTTTATAATTGTAAATATTTGTTACATTTATTAGCAATTTCTGAGTGAAAATTAAATGGTTTACCAAATTAGTGACATTATCCTCTGAAGTCATGTGATGCTCTAAGAGGACCGGACCAAAATTTAAGACATTATTAACTAAAAATCCACTGACTTTTATGATTATTTAAAATTTTATGATTATTTTTTTTTTCTTTTAGCTTGACAGACTTCATAAAGTTTCATTAATATTTCTCTTCTTGTGTTCCATCAGCAGAAAGAAAGTACTCCACAATATTTGGAATAAAGGTAAGTAAATTTATTTTTTTATTCATTTGCTGCAGAAATGTCCTTCACAGAGATGACTGACAATCATCACCTGTGTGTGTTCTGAACTAGTTTCCTGGTTCTGTGTTTGAGTGATGTGTGTAAAACAGGTTTGTCTGCAGGTCTCTAAAGCAGATTCCTCATTCCTGCTGAGTTTAGTTTCGACAGATATGACTGTTATTAAATCTGTAAATGGGGGTGGGTGTGTGAAAAATTCAGATGTAATCCCCTCTGAATCACTGGCATTTTTCAAAAGTAGCTGTAATTTAATTACACATTTTTTTCTCAGTAACTGTAACTAATTACAATTACATTTTGTAATTATATTACGTAATTCCGTTAAATGTAACAAGTTTTCAGTGGTAAGTTTTATTTTAGTTTCCAGAATTTTCTCCTAAAAGCTGGCATAACATTCTCTAAAAACATTCTATAAATGTTTATTGATAACATTGTTAGAACATTATCCTCTAACATCCTAATAAAGATTTAATCGGGAAGGTTCCCATTGGACGTTGGATGTGGATTCTAATGTTGCTCAGATGTCAAATTGTAGTTGAAAGTAAAAACTCAACCTTTGTTTGATGAAGCTCAAACTTCATTAAATAACTCCAAAAACAGCATTACCAGCTTCACCTTAAACCAGATTGACTTTATTTTTGTCATACATTTACAAACTGTCTTATTGTGATTGACAGGTTTAGATGTTGATGTCACTGTTATGGTGAAGTGTTTGCTTTAGTTGGGTAATTTGATTTGTCTTTCAGATGCTTTTCTCCAGCTGCTGTGACTATGTTTGTTATAGCAAAAACAGCAAGAGAAAATGTCATTAGATGATGTTAGCAACATGTTGATAGTTCAGAGATCATCATGTAGTTATCTTTTTTGCTTCAGTCTAATCTATGGTGTTCGTTTCTTATTATAGCAATGCTTCTACAGACAAACATCAATGGCGACACGCTTCATGCTACAATGTATTCTGGGTACATCATACAAAGCTCATCCAGGGCTCCCAGAATGCATTGCAGCATGAAGCATGTCACCATTGTTGAGATTCATACACAGATTCTTGGTGTCTAAGCATTCAGTAGTTTAGAGTGGTTTGTGAACAATGTGTTTTGAAGATTACAGGCAGAAATACAGATCATTCAATTAAAACATCACTGGATCTTGTGCTGTTGTAATGCATTTATACAGTCACTAATATAAAATTAGTGGCATAGATTAAACTCTAGATGAGATCAGTTGATCAAATTGCCCAACTAAACTAAACAATGATCACCATAATGGTGACATCAAACCAAACTATTACTATTAAACAGACAACAACTCAATCTAAACCCCTGTTAATCTCGATAAGAACTTGTGTAAATGTATGACAGAATAATCTGGTTTATAATAAGTGAAGCTGGTAATGTTGTTTTTGGAGTTATTTAATGACGCTGGAGCTTGACATTAAACAAAGGTTGGGTTTTCACTTTCAACCAAAATTTGACATCTGAGGAAAAATCATTACCGACTTGCAGAGAAACTTGTTTTACACACATCACTCAAACACAGAAAACAGGAAACTAATTTGACACATTCCTCCTTGTTTATGCTACTTTGTGGGGCCCTAAAGTCCCCACACAGATAGTAAAAACAAAAATATACTACTTTGTGGGGTCCTTTAGTTGGACCCCACAAAGACAACATCTTGTAAATGATAATAAAGAATGTTTTATAGAATGTTAAAACTTACTATAGTATGGACCTAACCTACATTAAACCTAAACCTAACTATCACAGAAAACATTATGAATAACATTCTAACATATACTGCATAAAAGAATGTTTAACATTCTTAAAACATGTTTTAACATTCTTAGTAGATAACTTTCTTATACAGGTGCATCTTAAAGAATTAGAATATCATGAGTTCATTTTTTGTTTATAACATTTCTGAAACTTTCATATATTCTAGATTCATTTCATGCAAAGTAAAACATTTCTACAGTTTTTTGTTTTTATTTTGATGATTACAGTTTACAGCTCATGAAAGTCGCTGGAACTTGACATCAAACAAAGGTTGGGTTTTCACTTTCAACCAAAATTTGACATCTGAGCAATATAAGTCCACATCTAATGTGATGGAAAGCTTTATTAGAGTATAATGTTCTAACAATGCCATCAATAAACATTTGTAGAATGTTTTTAGAGAATGTTATTCTACCTTGTAGCAGAACATTCTGGGAACTAAAACTTGCCGCTGAAAACATTACCAGAATGTGAAACATTCCTAGTTGGATACTGAACACTCACACTGACTTTAATAACAGTCAGTTTTTGAAACTATCCTCAGCATGAATGTAATTCTAGAGGAACAAGAATGAGGAAAACTCTTTACCTGTTTTACACACATCACTCAAACACAGAAAACAGGAAACTAGTTTGACACAAATTCCTCCTTGTTTATGCTACTTTGTGGGGTCCTAAATTCCCCACAGAGATAGTAAAAACAAAAATATACTACTTTGTGGGGTCCTTTAGTTGGACCCCACAAAGACAACATCCTATAAATGATAATAAAGAATGTTTAATAGAATGTTAAAACTTATTATAGTATGGACCTAACCTACATTAAACCTAAACCTAACTATCACAGAAAACATTATGAATAACATTCTAACATATACTGCATAAAAGAATGTTTAACATACTTAAAACATGTTTTAACATTCTTAGTAGATAACTTTCTTATACAGGTGCATCTTAAAGAATTAGAATATTGTGAGTTCATTTTTTGTTTGTAACATTTCTGAAGCTTTCATATATTCTAGATTCATTTCATGCAAAGTAAAACATTTCTACAGTTTTTTGTTTTTATTTTGATGATTACAGTTTACAACTCATGAAAGTCGCTGGAACTTGACATCAAACAAAGGTTGGGTTTTCACTTTCAACCAAAATTTGACATCTGAGCACCTTGTAGCAGAACATTCTGGGAACTAAAACTTGCAGCTGAAAACATTACCAGAATGTGAAACATTCCTAGCTGGGTACTGAACACTCACACTGACTTTAATAACAGTCAGTTTGTGAAACTATCCTCAGCAGGAATGTAATTCTAGAGGAGCAGGAATGAGGAAAACTCTTTACCTGTTTTACACCCATCACTCAAACACAGAAAACAGGAAACTAGTTTGACCCACACAAATAGTAAAAACAAAAATATACTTTAATAGCATCTTGTAAATGATAATAAAGAATGTTTTATAGAATGTTAAAACTTACTATAATATGGACCTAACCTACATTAAACCTAAACCTACCTATCACAGAAAACATTATGAATAACATTCTAACATATACTGCATAAAAGAATGTTAAAACATTCTTGTATATCAGAATGTTTTAACATTCTTAAAACATGTTTTAACATTCATTTTTTGTTTGTAACATTTCAAAAACTGAAACTTTCATATATTCTAGATTTATTTCATGCAAAGTAAAACATTTCTATAGTGTTTTGTTTTTATTTTGTTTACAGTTTACAGCTCATGAAAGTCAAACATCCAGTATCAGAATATTAGAAATATTAGAACGTTCCCTAAGATCAATTAGAAAAAAAAAAAAAAAAAAAAAAAGACCCCACAAAGTAGTATATTTTTGTTTTTTCTATCTGTGTGGGGACTTTAGGGCCCCACAAAGTAGCATAAACAAGGAGGAATGTGTCAAATTAGTTTCCTGTTTTCTGTGTTTGAGTGATGGGTGTAAAACAGGTAAAAAAACAGATTTGCAAAAAAGAAAAGTTCAAGCTCTTTAACTCCCTGGGGTCCACGATCACGCCAGCTGACCAGCTCACTTTTTTAAAGATCAGTGCGAAAGACACTAAAAATACTCTGTCGATTTTGGTCGCACAGATAAGTGATATATATCATTCGAAACTGTGAAATGTCTACTTTTATTCACTTACACTAACAATAAAAACAAAATATTGTGCTTTTTGCAAAAAAATAAAATAAAATAAAACAGGATGCGCGTTCTGCCTTCTCTCTCTCAGTGGAGTAAATTTTGAAACGCATCTGAAAATGAACTGTAACTTTGCGAATACTTGTCACACAAACACGAGACATATATCTGCTGAAAGCTTAGAATGTCTATTTTTAAATGATGTACAGACCGCCACACCCCCGGCGCGATTCACATGGTAAATAGTTTTGCACACGCCCCCCAGTCAATGCCATAAAAAGCATTAAGTTTTTACATTAGATGCACTGAACGTTCATCGCATTTTGAGGATGGCACACTACAAGAAGGCCCTTAAGATAATTCTGGACAGCGAGGAAGAATGCAGCCTTTCTCCTTGGGAAGATGAAGACGAAGAACGGTTTCATTTTGAGCTGCGAAATAATCCTGCTGAGTATATAAACTTTGACGAGTAAGTGTTTTATATATTTTACTGATAATATAAAACATATGTATTTTCATACTAAATTTGCCAAGTTTGGGCTAGCTTTTTACAGAAAGAGGTGACTGTAAGTTCATTTTCCTATTCAGTTTATGACAGATATTAATTTTGAATAGGCCTACTGTTGGACCGTCACAGTTCAAGATAATATTACTACTTTTAAGTTTTATTTTAAGGACATTTTTGTTCATTATTAACAATCTCGGTACAGTTCTGGGTCATAACTTCACAAAATCTGGGTCATAAGCAAAACTATTTCTGAGCCACTGCTACAGACAATATCTGCTCTAGCACAACAGAAACTTTAGTCTGTGTCTTCTAGGGCAGACCTGGGCATTTTACGGCCCCCGTCCCACATCCGGCCTTCTGGCTATCCTTGACCGGCCCGTGAGGTAATAGGTGAATTAAAAGTCAATCGCAAATAGGTGTAATTATGTGCAGGCAATACAACCGCACTGCTTTTATTTTCAAGGTGCTATTATTATTATTATTATTATTATTATTATTAACAATTTACATCCTTTCCTGTAGCCGTATCTCAAATGTGTTCGTGATCATATAGCTTTCCATAAATGTGAGTTTGCCGTTAGCCGTAAAAGATTTTTTTTATTCCTTTTGTCTTATTTTTGTCTAAATATTTTTCTTCATTACGCGTCTTGTTTGGTGTTTTTTATTACTATAAAAAAAAAAAAAAAAAAAAAAAAAAAAAATCAAAACGTTGGTGGTGGTCGCGGTGGGCAACTGAACACCGACTATGGCAGCAAGCCTATTCTCTGCATTAGGTAACGCCAAGGTTTTTTTTTTTTACTCTTTGTACCGCAGTCATTGTTAACTCTAAATGTATTTTAATGTAGAATATGTTACATATGTGATATATAGAACATAGGCCTATAAATAAATAAATAAAAAAAAAGAAATCTGCTGCTGGCTCGTCTGCCAGTGGGTGCCCCCCCACGCATAAAAGTCAAACTCCGGCTATGACGGTGACCCGAGTTCGATTCCCGTCTCGAGGTCCTTTGCCGATCCCGCTCCCCTCTCTCCTCCCAGCTCTTTCCTGTTATCTTTCTACTGTCCTATCACAATAAAAGGCATAAAAAGCCCCAAAAAAGAAGTAAAAAAAAAAAATTAAAATTGTGGTGGCTGTGCTTTAAATTTAATTATTACACAGCTCAGGCTCATTCAGGGCAACTTAAGTAATAATTTTTCTTGGCTTTGTGTTTGGTTAGCTAATAAAATATTCAAGCTTAATTCAATATTATGTGGAGAATTTCTTAATTCTGTCATCCTGGTATGGTGGACTTGCTGCCATTTTTTTTGCACACTGTAATTGATTATAAAAAAACTAACAAATTAGTACTACTACTTAATTACTTATGTGGTGAAATGTTGTGTAAGAAAACTGGTATGACAACATGTATCCCTAAAATGTCTAGTTTGAACCGTTTGCTAGCAACTGATTTCTTCATAGAAGCTTTGCATTCAAATATTTCAACTCAGATCAGTGTCTAATAATTTTGACACAAAACATCTAAATAATCTCAAGCAGCTGTGTAATAAGTGAGATCATGTACATTTAGCCAGTTGTTATCGCAAAAAAAAAAAAAGTATGTTATCCCTTACTTATTATAATCTTAATTCAAGTGATAAAGGACTCTGAAAGTCTGACAGTAATCAGTGTTTGGTGCTACTGTAAGGTTCACTCTGCCTGATTTAAATGTTTAAAAATGTGAAGAATTATTTTGGTATTTCAATATAATGCATCACAAATATAAAGTCTAAATCTGTTTGTCAGCATATGTGATGTCAATATTAGTGTTCCCCCAAGGTTTCCCCCATGGCCCACTCCATGAGAGTCCTGTGTGATCAATGTGTCTACCAGGCACATTGTATATGGTTGTTATTAAAGCATTCGTAACTTCTACAGTTACAGTCTACATTTGTATTACATTATACGAGTCAACAATCATGAAGAAACAGTAAATCTGGACACAGTTTTCAGTCCTGCCGGCTGTTGTCCTGCTTCTCTGTGACTTGTGTTCTTTGAGTGTTTGTCTGGGACTGACATCTAATACACAATTTTTTTTTTTTTTAATTTTAATCTGTATTTTTATTATTATTATCAGACAAACCTGTTCCTACAGGTTACCTGTTCCTACAGAGTTTAGTTTGATCTTTAATTAAACACGCCTAAATCAACTAGTCAAGGCATTTACTTTAGTAAAAATCAGTTGTCGAAACTAAGCTCAGCAGAAATGTGGCTCCACAGGAGCAGTAATGAGGAACTGCTTTACAGACTCCAGGGTTGCCCACTAACCATGGACATGGCAACGAAGACAGGCTCGAAGATAGACTTGTTTTACACGTGACTCAAACACAGAACCAGGAAACAGAAATTGCCTAAATTCAGTAAAAATGAGAAAGTTTAGTTGAACTGTTGTGTGTTTGTGTCTCTGTATTCATGCAGTAAAATGGCAGAAACCAGATTTTCTCAGGATGAGTTGATGTGTCCAATGTGTATGGATCTCCTGGAGGATCCAGTGACCATCCAGTGTGGACACAGTTACTGTAAGAGCTGTATTACATGCTTCTGGGATCTGGAGGATCAGATGAGAGTCTACAGCTGCCCTCAGTGCAGACAGACCTTCAGACCAAGACCTGATTTAGGGGAAAACACCATGCTGCCTGAACTAGTAGAGACACTGAAGAAGACCAAACTTCCTTCTGACTGTGACGCTGGAGCTGTAGATGTGCAGTGTGACATCTGTACTGGAAGAATAAACAAAGCTGTCAAGTCCTGTCTGGTGTGTCAGGAATCTTACTGTCAAACTCATTTTGACCTTCATGAGGAATTTCATTCCCGTAAGCCACACAAAGTGATCGATGCTACTGGACGACTGCAGGAGGTGATCTGCCAGAAACATGAGAAGCTCCTTGAGGTTTTCTGTCACACTGACCGGAAATATATATGTTTGCTGTGTGCGACAGATGAACATAAAAACCACAACACTGTATCAGCTGCAGCACAAAGGACAGAGAAACAGGTATTTAAAACTAGTGATCAAATTAATGCTCAGTGTAGTGATTCAATAGTGTTTATTTTCTGTGTAGAGCCACAGATTAATGATGCAGAAACATATTCAATTTGATGCTCTAGGTTTGTGTCAGTTTCACTTATAATACTTACACTTGTAGTGTCAAATGTCATGGATAATGGTGGTAAATGATCAATCATTCTGGAGTTTGATTTTACAATTTTACAGCCATTAGTTATCAGTTCCACGTTTACTGGATTCATCTGTTCACATGATGATTTAGTGCTAATAGTTTCTGTGACATTTACTATCATCCGTTTGTCCTGCAGAAGCAGCTGAAGGAGACACAGAAGACGCTCCAGCAGAGAATCCAGCAGAGAGAGAAAGATCTTCAGCAGCTGAGAGAGGCTGTGGAGTCTCATAAGGTGAGTCTGGAGAAGAAGAGAAGTTTGTCTCAGTCTCAGTTCAGACTCTCTTGTCTCTTTCAGTCCCACTGAAGCCTGAATCACTGTGTGTCCTAACAGTGCTCTGCACAGACAGCAGTGGAGGACAGTGAGAGGATCTTTACTGAGCTCATCCGCTCCATTGAGAGAAGCCGCTCTGAGCTGATACGGCTGATCAGAGATCAGGAAAAGCGAGCGGTGAGTCCAGCTGAAGAACAACTGAAACAACTGGAGCAGGAGATCAATGAACTGAAGAGGAGAGACGCTGAGCTGGAGCAGCTTTCGCACACACAGGATCACATCCAGTTCCTGCAGGTAACAGAGATCTAGAAGAACACCATCACAGTGGACTTAAGACAGATCCTGCTGTGACAGGAGACTCACAGAGAAACATTTCATCAGTGTGTTATTATACAATCATCAGTCACTTATTAGAAACTATGTACAGTATTATTAACCTGTCTGATCCTCAAAATAATGGCTCTCTATTAGAACTTTTCTTTTGTTTTAAGTTACCTATATAAGCAGTGTCCCTGTGTGGAGCTGATGAGTTTTGATTTGTGTTTTCTGTAGAGTTTCCAGTCTCTCTCAGCACCTCTTGAATCTACAGACATAAATGACGATCCCTTCAGTTCTCTCTTCTCTTTTGATGATCTGACAGAATCTGTCGATCAGCTGAGAGACAAACTGGTGGATTTCTACAAAGAGGAGCTCAAGAAGATCTCAGACAGAGGTAAAGTCCTGGAGATTCATCTGCTCTCAGAAACGAGTCCATCATCATCTCATATCATGGAGAACATCATATTAGAAATGTGTTAGGAATGGATGCAGGATCATGAGAATCACACTGTTCATGTCTGTTCATTTCCACAGTCACACTCACCAACATTGATCTCTGGACCAAGAATGATTTCCTACAATGTAAGTCAATAAGAAAACAAGCCAAAAAAAAAAACAAACAAACAAAAAAAAAAACTCAGTGTTCATGTTCTTCCTGTAGAAGGTGAGAGAAGAGTTTTATAATTGATGATGTAAATGATGATTTGCACAGGATATCTGCTCATCTGTACTGAGACATTGATGATACACTGAACATGAAGAGTTCAGCTACATGAAAACATCAAACAGATTCATAATTCCTGATTCTGATGTGTTTTATCTCCATCAGATTCCCATCAGCTCACTCTGGATCTGAACACAGTGTATAAACACCTCCGTTTGTCTGAGAACAACAGACTGATTACATTCACTAACACAGATCACTCGTATCCTGATCATCCAGACAGATTTGATCATTGGCCACAGGTGTTGTGTAGTGAGGGTGTGTATGGACGCTGTTACTGGGAGGTGGAGTGGAGTGTTGGTATATCAGGTGTTGTGGATATAGCAGTGTCATATAAGGGAATCACCAGGAAGGGACCGGGTGATGAGTGTGTGCTTGGACGTAGTGATCAGTCCTGGTGTTTGTGCCTCCGTCCCTATAGATTTTTTTTTGGACACAAAAACAACTGGATACCTCTCTATGTAAAGTCCATCAGCAGTAAAATAGGAGTGTTTCTGGATTACAGTGCAGGAACTCTGTCCTTCTACAGCGTCTCTGACACAATGAGACTCATCCACACAATCCAGACCAAATTCACTCAGCCGCTCTATCCTGCGTTTCATGTTGGTTCTGGAGCATCAATTAAACTGTTTTGATGAGTCAGAATAGACTGACAAGAGACTCTACCCACAATGCTTTGAGCAGTATGATAAATCAGTAACAGTGAGATGTTATAGAGTCTCTTCTTTTGTCTTTATGACATTAATACTGCAGCTGAACTTCTGTCACTGAAATAACATGTCTGAATAGTGTGTAATAAATTCTCATAAAGACAGTAAAATCAGTGTGTGTGTAAGAAGAAGAAAGAGCTACTAAGAACTACTATATACAGGTTCATAATGAATGTGATGATGCAAAATGTATAATAAATTCTAAAGTGAAGATCATGATAACCCACTAGTAGTGACTCAAGTGTTTCCAAAGCCATCGGAAGTATGACTATCCAGAACCTCAAGTATTGAGTCATTACTAGTTGCTTACCATGATCATCACTTTAAAATTAATAATACATTTTGCATTATTTACATTAATTAGCAATATGTATTGTATTTGCATTATTTACATTAATGCAAAATGTATAGCACTCAGTTGAATGTGGTAGTTCACTTTTTTTTACTTACTGATTTGTTAATCATAGTTTCTTGTTAGTCAATAGTAGTTACTAGAATGTTAATAGTGCATTAGCCAATTGTTCCTGTGTAGTTATTCAGTAATGACGGAACTGAATTCTAAAGCGTTACCGAAATTCGAATGACAATTAGAGATTAGACTGTACAGAAATTGAAATCTAGAAGTAACACTAACACACACTACATACACATAGTCACACAATACTGATGCTATTAACAATAACAATAGGAGTGTAACAATGATAATGTGCTTGGTTTGATGTGATATGACCTAAGTGATCGTTACATTTAATGACCACTGGTAGTGTTTATTTCCTCAGTTGGTCAAAACAAAAATGGCAGACATGTTACTTACTTGCTCAGATGACAATATCCAGTGAAAGTTCTTATTTGTGACCCTAGACCACAAAACCAGTCTTATGTTGCACGAGTATATTTGTAGCAATAGCCAAAAATGGATCGGATGGGTCAAATTTATAGATTTTACTTTTTTGCCAGAAATCATTAGGATATTAAGTAAAGATCATATTCCATGAAGATATTTTGTAAATTTCCCACCATAAATATATCAAAACTTATTTTTTGATTAGTAATATACATTGCTATGAACTTCATTTGGACAACTTTAAAGGCGATTTTCTCAGTATTTTTATTTTTTTGCACCATCAGATTCCAGATTTTCAAATAGCTGTACCTCAGCCAAATATTGTCCTGTCCTAACAAACCATACATCAACAGAAAGCTTATTTATTCAGCATTCAGATGTATAACTCTCAATTTTTTGTGGTTTTGTGGTCCAGGTTCACATTTGGGTCTTGATTCCAAGATGTAGAATCTGTGACTCTTAAGTACAGTATCCACACCGGTGGATACTCCTCAAAACATTAGATTCATAATTCCGCAAATAACTGCAATTGCATGTTTCAAACAGAGATGGCGACAAAGAGGCTAAACTAATGGACTGCAGGTTGAAGGTGTCTTTGTTACAGTGTAATTATACAAGTACTGAGTAATATTAATTAACTACTTAAACTTACTATATGGTTAGGATTAGGGTTTGGCTTCAGATTCAATGCCCCACATATTAATGACGGTTTTCTGATGCCCGTGATTTATATACAGAATTATTACCAAACAATATAATTGCGAGAGAAACCATTCATAGTGCATGACATCTGCTTTCTGAACAACGTATGATCAGATTCTGACACATCCCTAATGGGAAATGTAAAATATTTTTTATTTGATAGGAAGTTAATAGTTAATAGGAAACACTGATTTCTTGAGTCAGGACTACACATAATATAGACTGGTGTGTTTTTGTATTAAAATACTGGTATGTTTGATATCCAGTTTGCATAAAAAACTTTTGAATGAATCGTGAATAAAAATTTATTAAAAACAAAAAAAAATCAAATCGTGACACCAAGAATTGAGAGGTACCAAAAGATTCCCACCCCTAGTCGAGGTTGCCACCTGTTCAGCAATACTGTTATCAGTTGCCTTGTGTGTATACAGTTCACTAATCAGGTGCCATGAACTGTTAAATGTGCAATGAGACACAGTCTGACATCTGTAGTACTGATAGACTGTTTTGTTTTAGGAATATTGCCTTGGATATTCCTTTGGACTGTAGTCTTGAGAAGCTTTTGGATTCTTGATCTTCAAAGAAAGGATGGACTGTTTCATGCCTCTTTAAATTTTTGCACTTTGAGACACTTAAACATTGTTCATGTTCGGGACAATTGTGCACTGTTAAAATGCTGAACAGTGACAAGAGCTCTGGCACTACAAAATTTGTGTGAAACAGAGAAGGGACAGCAAGACTCTTGTGTTGAAAGAGAATGGTAATGCCGAGACAAGTCATGTTCGATAACAAAGTTCAGGAGGAGCACGATCAGATAATCAAATAATTCGGCACAGGTGCAATTTGTCTAGCTAATCATCCAAACTAGCACAAGTCATATATATGCACACAGCCGACTTACCTCCGTCATTCGACTGTTTTTCAGCATCCCCCCTTCACCCCAACTCCTCACTCTTAATCTATCCTTATCCTATACTTTGGATGGGGGGGTCTCTGGATTCGGGCCATATTCCGGGATCGAGCCCTCCCCCAGGACAGCACGCCAAAATATGCTTACTGTTTAGTCAATATTGTAAATGGAAAGTTAGTTGTGGATCTGTGATCTATTAGTCAAACTAAGGTATGTGGATGATTGATTAGTTTGTCCGATGATACACTAGGGGAAACTTTCGCGGGCTTTCTAAATCTGCATAACGTTTCAGTAGAGAAAACACCACTGGAGTTTCATCTCATATTAAAATTTTCCCCCTTTTCAGGTATGAGGGTTAATGTTTGGTATAAAGTGTAAAATGGGTTAATGCATAATCTTTCACAGTTTCTAGTGGCTATTTTAACTTTTTTATGCATTTGAATGAGTTGAATGGTAAGAGGGAGTGTAGCGACTCGGAAAGGAAATTGGAAATTGGGTGTTAACAAATTAGACTTTGATGTTTAATGTGTAAATGAATGTTTATTCTAAAGCTAATTGTTTATTTGTGGCTGAAATGTGTTTATAATGGGAGAACAATGGAAATTATATAGGAGAAATAGATGAGGCAGATAAGTATGTATTGAGAAATGTTTGAGTAAATGAGAAATAAGTAATTGAAGAATTTCAAGTGTATGAAAATGTGCTTTATTGAAATTTGTCATATCAATCTGAATAAAGTTTCAGTGGAGAGAACACTGCTGGAGTTTTGTCTCTTATTAATATTTTCCCCCTTTTCGGGATATAATGTAGAAATCCTGTACTAATTAGGATGCATTATTACTGCAGTTTTTAAGGATGTTGTCCTGTTTCTCTGTAACTTGCACTGATTTCATGCCTTACAGAGTCACAGACACACATTTTACACACATCATGAAACAGGAATCGCATGCTTAAAGGAAAAATAAAGTGAAAATGTGGTTGAGCTGTTGTGTGTTTGTGTTTCTGTATTCATGCAGTACAATGGCAAAAGCCAGATTTTCTCAGGATGATTTCAAATGTCCAGTGTGTCTGGATCTCCTGAAGGATCCAGTGACCATCCAGTGTGGACACAGTTACTGTAAGAGCTGCATTACAGGCTGCTGGGATCAGGAGGATCAGAAGAGAGTCTACAGCTGCCCTCAGTGTAGACAGACCTTCAGATAAAATATTGCTAAATACTCCTTATGCTTAATGATAATTAATGTGCAATGATTGTAACCGATCATCGCTTCTGAAGTTTGAACCTACAGCCACTGGTTATCAGTTAAGTGACATTTACTGTAGGTAACAGAGACCTAGAAGATCACCATCATAGTGGACTTGAGCGAGATCCTGCTATGACAGGAGACTCACAGAGAAACAATGTTTTATTATATAATCATCAGTCAAACTCTCATCTGATCATCTTCTTTTGAAAGAGACGCTGCTTACAAATGACTTTAAGCTCTGGAAATTTTTTAGGAATCATTTCTCTGAGCTCTTTTTACTGGAAGATATATTTAGCTGTCAAACATCACTAGTGCCACCAACAATTCAAAACTTCACTAAGATTAATTTTAATGTTTAATGTTACATTATATTCAGTATCCATACATTCGTTTAATAGTAGTCTTTATTAAAGCTCTAGTCTAGAAATATTAATTTCGTGCCGAGCACTGAACATGGAAATATAAACAAGATATTTAAATCAAATTTGAAAAGACAATAGAAGTGTAGGTGGTGAATGATTAGAGATTAATTAGAAATATAAAGTATCACCCTGTCCATTGCTCAAATGGCTATTAACTTTTCTTTCCGTTTAAATCACTTGTAGTGTAAGTGGTGTCCTGTGTGGAGCTCAAGAAGATCTCAGACAGAGGTAAAGTCCTGGAGATTCATCTGCTCTCAGAAACGAGTCCATCATCATCTCATATCATGGAGAACATCATATTAGAAATGTGTTAGGAATGGATGCAGGATCATGAGAATCACACTGTTCATGTCTGTTGATTTCCACAGTCACATTTACCAACATTGTTCCCAAGACCAGGAACGACTTCCTACAATGTAAGTCAGTTAGAAAACAAGCAGAAAAACTCACTGAGTGTGTTCATGTTCTTCCTGTAGAAGGTGAGAGAAGAGTTTTATAATTGATGATGTAAATGATGATTTGCACAGGATATCTGCTCATCTGTACTGAGACACTGGTGATACACTGAACATGAAGAGTTCAGCTACATGAAAACATCAAACAGATTCATAATTCCTGATTCTGATGTTTTTTATCTCCATCAGATTCCCATCAGCTCACTCTGGATCTGAACACAGTGAATAAACACCTCCGTCTGTCTGAGAACAACAGAGTGATTACATTCAGTTACAAAGTTCAGCCGTATCTTGATCATCCAGACAGATTTGATGTGCGTCAGGTGTTGTGTAGAGAGAGTGTGTATGGACGCTGTTACTGGGAGCTGGAGTGGAGTGCTGGTTTTTTAGGTGGTGTGGATATATCAGTGTCAATGTTCACTAAGGAGCTAGAGCCAGCAACCACATCTGTCCTGGAAGAGAAGTTCAAGCTCCTGGCTGACCAGGTGTGTGAGCTGGTCATATCATTTGTGCCAGTGGGGATTTTAGTGGAACTGAATTAGCAAACATGACTGACTGGGAAATGGAGTTAGGGCTTCCCAGCTTGGCCATGAACCTTCCTCCTGTGTGTTTTTGTCATTGCTGATTCCACTCAGCTAACAGTCTTTGTTGTCACCAGTCACATCCAGCACAGAGTGTTCTTTATTGCACCAGTCCTGTCCATCACTGAGTCTGCTTCCTCACCTAGTCTTCCTCTCCTGCATGCTAAACTGAAGCCAGCCATTCTGTAAGCTCTGGTGCTCCTCAGCCCCTCAGATCCAGTTCCACCTCGGTCCATAGACCAATCAGCTCTGCCCTGGCTCTTTGGCCCCTAGGCTCTACCTGAGACGACTTGAAAACACATTTGATAAAGAGTAATCTAAAAGTAATCTAAAAAAATGTAGTCAGAACACATGATCTAATATGAGCAAACTAGATTACCTTACTAACTACAGCTTTCATCATGTAATCTGTAATAAGTAAACAGACTACAATTTGTTAATAATCTACCCAGCACTGTATATTATTAAATGGTGGCAAGGCCATGTGATCCATCAGTGGCAGTTTCTGCCAGCAGCTAAAGATTGAAGCTCCACTCCTTTTAAAAAAACAGATTCATGTGATTATGAAGGAACTGTAAATCTGGACACAGTTTTCAGTCCTGCAGCACAAGTGTAGTAATTAGAATGCGGCATTACTGCAGTTTTTAAGACTGTTGTCCTGCTTCTCTGTAACCTATATTCTTTGAGTATTTGTCTGACACTGACATATAGTAGATGTTTCATGCTTTATAGACTCACAGACACACCTGTTTTACAAACGTCACTCAAACACAGAACAAGTAATGACCAAAGTTCAGGGAAAGAGAAACTGAAGTGTAGTTGAGCTGTTGTGTGTTTGTGTCTCTGTATTAATGCAGTAAAATGGCAGAAGCCAGATTTTCTCAGGATGAGTTGACGTGTCCAGTTTGTCTGGATCTCCTGAAGGATCCAGTGACCATCCAGTGTGGACACAGTTACTGTAAGAGCTGTATTACAGGCTTCTGGGATCAGGAGGATCAGATGAGAGTCTACAGCTGCCCTCAGTGCAGACAGACCTTCAGTCCAAGACCTCCTTTAGCTACAAACACCATGCTGGCTGAACTGGTGGAGAAACTGAAGAAGACCAAACTTCCTGCTGACTGTTATGCTGGAGCTGGAGATGTGCAGTGTGACGCCTGTACTGGAAGAAAATACAAAGCCATCAAGTCCTGTCTGATGTGTCTCAACTCTTACTGTCAGAATCACCTTGAGCAACATGAGATTTGGTTTAAAGGAAAGAGACACAGTTTAGCTGATGCCACTGGACGACTGCAGGAGATGATCTGCCAGAAACATGAGAAGCTCCTTGAGGTTTTCTGTCACACTGACCAGAAATGTATATGTTTGCTGTGTACAATGGATGAACATAAAAACCACGACACTGTATCAGTTGCAGCACAAAGGACAGAGAAACAGGTATTTAAAACTACACAGTGATGAAATATTGCTAAAAACTCCTTATGCTTCATGATAATTCATGTACGATGATTGTAACTGATCATCACTTCTGGAGTTTGAACCTACAGCCACTAGTTTTCAGCTGAGATAGGTAACTTTTAAACTGCCTCACCCTATTTACTGGATTCATCGGATCACATGATGATATAAGTGCCAGCATTTTTTTGTTATATTTACTGTCATTCATTTGTCCTCCAGTGCCAGTTGAAGGAAAAACAGAAGACATTCAAGCAGAGAATCCAGCAGAGAGAAAAAGATCTTCAGCAGCTGAGAGAGGCTGTGGAGTCTCATAAGGTGAGTCTGGAAAAGAAGAGAAATTTGTCTCAGTCTCAGTTCAGACTCTCTTGTCTCTTTCAGTCCCACTGAAGCCTGAATCACTGTGTGTCCTAACAGCGCTCTGCACAGACAGCAGTGGAGGACAGTGAGAGGATCTTTACTGAGCTCATCCGCTCCATTGAGAGAAGCCGCTCTGAGCTGATACAGCTGATCAGAGATCAGGAAAAGCAAGTAGTGAGTCCAGCTGAAGGACGACTGGAGCGACTGGAGCAGGAGATCAATGATCTGAAGAGGAGAGACGCTGAGCTGGAGCAGCTTTCACACACACAGGATCACATCCAGTTCCTGCAGGTAACAGAGATCTAGAAGAACACCATCATAGTGGACTTGAGACACATCCTGCTGTGACAGGAGACTCACAGAGAAACATTTTTTAAACATGTCTTATTATATAATTATCAGTCAGACTCTCATCTGATCATATTATTTTGAAAGAGACTTAGTTTACAAATAGTTTTCAGCTCTGGAAATCTCTTAAAAATCATTTCTCTGAGCTCCTCCTTCTGGAAGATATATTTAGCTGTCAAACACCTCTAGCACCAACAGTCCAAAACTAACACTAACATTTCAACATTTTACCAAATTTCTCTGCTGAACACAAAAATATTAACAAGACGTTTGATTATTTGTGCAGCCGCATCTCTCACACTCGTTCAGAAGCCAACTGGTTGAAAATAAATAGACACATAGGTTATGAATAGTCAAGTTAAGTAAAGTCAAATCTCCTTTATTTATATAGTGCTTTTAACAAAACAGACTGTGACAAAGCAGCTTTACAGTATTAAATAGGAAATAGTGTGTCAATAATGCAAAATGACAACAGTAAACGCTCAATTTTTAGTTAAACGCAGTTCATCATTGAATTCAGTGATGTCATCATCCAGCTCAGTTCAGTTCAAATAGTATATGATATCTTTTAAAAAATAAGTGTCCCCAACTAAGCAAGCCAGAGGCGACAGCGGCAAGGAACCAAAACTCCATTCAGAAAAATAACTTTGGGAGAAACCAGGCTCAGTCGGGGGGCCAGTACTCCTCTGGACAGATAAACCAGCAGTTTGTTCCATGTTGCAGAAAAGTCAGATTGTGCAGAAGACTCATCAGGTTCTTGTAGTCTTTTGCTGACGAGGTCTTCACTGGGGATCCGTCTCTGGGGCTCATCTAGTCAATGTGGTCTCCACTGACATTCAGGGCTGTAGAGCTCATCTCTAGAAGCTGATCCACTGTTTGGGCTGGGTACGGACTGGATCCAGGGGACTGCAGTGACCATCTGATCTGGATACGGTCTGGATCTGGTGGCTAGATGCCATTGTTCTTATGATGCAGCAAGTACATTGGGTGTTATGGGATGTGTTCCAGGTTCCGGTTGACCTAATTAAGGCAGCCTATCAATCCTTTAACGGGTTTGAATTATAGAAATATGTTGATGTGTTATGTGTAAGCATAGTTAAAGAGATGGGTCTTTAATCTAAATTTAAACTAGACAGAGTGTGTCTGTGTGTTTGGGCGCAAAATAAGAAAATGATATGCCGCCCCCAGTTGATTTTGATATTCTAGGTATTATCAAATTGCCAGAGTTTTGAGAATGCAGCAGACGTGAGGGACTATAATGTGAAAAGAACTCGCTCAGGTACTGAGAAGCTAAACCATTCAGGGCTTTATAAGCAATTAGCAAGATTTTAAAATCTATACAATGTTTAATGGGGAGCAGTGAATAAGTAATTAAGAGAGACTACTTGGAAATATTAAATATTATTACCCTGTCATCGCTCAAATGGCTTTTGTGATAGAAATTTTATTTAATGGCCTTAGAATACGCCGGAAGGGTATGGTCAATATAAAGTGTAGTCTAAGTGATGCTCAGATCAAAGACCTCGTTGTGACCAGTGGGCTCCCAGCCGTGAATAAAACTTTCATTCCTGCAAAGAGCAACTTGGTGTGAAGCTGATAAGTTTTGATTTCTGTTTTCTGTAGAGTTTCCAGTCTCTCTCAGCAGCTCCTGAATTTATAAATGTAAATGACAATCCCTTCAATTCTGTCATCTCTTTTGATGGTTTGAGAGAAACTGTCCATCAACTGAGAGACAAACTGGAGGATTTCTGCAAAGAGGAGCTGAAGAGGATCTCAGGCAGAGGTAAAGTTTTAGAGATTCATCTGCTCTCAGAAACGAGTCCTTTATCATCTCATATCATGGAGAACATCATATTAGAAATGTGTTAGGAATGGATGCAGAATCATGAGAATCACACTGTTCATGTCTGTTGATTTCCACAGTCACATTCAACAACATTGTTCCCAGAACCAGGAACGACTTCCTACAATGTAAGTCAGTAAGAAAACAAGCAGAAAAACTCATTGAGTGTGTTCATATTCTTCCTGTAGAAGGTGAAAGAAGAGTTTTATAATTGATGAAGTAAATGATGATTTGCACAGGATATCTGCTCATCTGTACTGAGACACTGATGATACACTGAACATGAAGAGTTCAGCTACATGAAAAGATCAAACCGATTCATAATTCCTGATTCTGATGTTTTTTGTCTCCATCAGATTCCCATCAGCTCACTCTGGATCTGAACACAGTGAATAAACACCTCCGTCTGTCTGAGAACAACAGGGTGATTAGTTACACTGACACAATCCAGCCATATCCTGATCATCCAGACAGATTTGATGAACGGTGTCAGGTGTTGTGTAGAGAGAGTGTGTGGGATGCTGTTACTGGGAGCTGGAGTGGAGTGGAAACTGTGGTGTGTGTATGTCAGTGTCATATAAGAGCATCAGCAGGAAGGGACGGGATACTCAGTCTTGGTTTGCATATAATGATCAGTCCTGGTGTTTGTTCTGCTCTCCCTCCAAATACCAATTTGGACACAATAACATATGGACTAATCTCTCTGTGAAGTCCATCAGCAGTAGAATAGGAGTGTATGTGGATCACAGTGCAGGAACTCTGTCCTTCTACAGCGTCTCTGACACAATGAACCTCATCCACACAATCCAGACCACATTCACTCAGCCGCTCTATCCTGGGTTTCATTTTTGGCTTGGATCATCAGTGCAACTGTGTACACTGTAAAATTGAAGCATGCAAACTGATTGCTTTTAAAAAACGAAGTAAAGTAAAATAGGAATAGTATGTTGTACTGACAAATGCTTAGTATATTTTACTTACACGAGAGTTCTAGTAACTAAAAAGGACTGTAGGGGATACTTAATCATTTACTTTAGGCTTACACTTGACTTAGTATAGCTACTCACTGACTCCCAGAGTGCATTGCGGTATGAATAAATTATGCAATTGATTTTTTACTGTTGTTGTTTTTATTTGCTAATTTTATTTACTGACTTGTGTCAGTAGTAGCACAACAAAAAGAGAAAATAAAATAATATAATGGTTATTGTCACAATTAATAAAAATAAATAAAATTGAATTGTTACCATTGTTGTGATTCACGTGCTGAATGTTGAAGTCTGTGACTTGAGCACATCACCACAAATATTAAAGGACTGTCTCAACCCAATAAAGTCTCTCAAGGTGTTTATGAAAATCAATGAAATTGTAAAAGGTCATTAATAAATATAAAAAATAAATTAGCTAAAGAATAAAAAGATTTGGCTAATTAGCAGATCAGAATTAGAATGTCACCTTCTAAAAGCAACCTACTTATTATTTTTCTTCCCTTGAAATAAAAAAATATATATCAATAGGAAGAAAATTGTAATAAGAAAAGCCCAACCAAAGGGAACATTAATCACTATAATGGTAAGTCAAAAAAAACAAAAAAAAAAAAACAATGACAAACAACATTTTATGAAAATCAGCATCAATTTATGAAGTCAGCTTATGTGATGTTCTCTCAAATATATCGTTGTATTGAAACAACATTCAAGATGACTTTGGGAAATGAATGAATGTAACTAGTGAAAAATAACTGCAGATTAACAATTGCCACCTCAAAAAAATTATTTTCTTCTTCTTCTGTTGATATTTTGCAAATTAGCAACATATTAGTGCACTGCTGCCTCTCACTAGTTTATTAATGTCATTGGTTCCTTTGTGGCTACTTGAATATTTTAAGTAAGCATCACTCAAAGTAGTAAGTAAATTGTTTTACTCGCTTGAAAGTAGCTGTAAATTAATGAAACCTAGTAAGTATAGCAACTAGCAAGTAAAGATAACTAATTATATCTAAGTAAGGTAAACTATTGGATTTTACAGTGTAGTTTTAGAAGCTGAGGTTTATTGTGTTTTTAATTAGATGCTTTCAATTATGTGTTCCTTGGAGACCTAATTTCATATTTTCAGATTACAGATCTCTCGAATGTTCAGTGGATGAACAGAGTAGTTGATTGTAATATTAATTCAGTTACAGTTAATTCTGGCAGCTGGTCAAACAAGTTATGATTAATTATTCATGTGTACCTTCTTCTGTTCATAAAAAATGCTTCACTGGGCATAAATAACACTGATAGGAGTCACTTAAACTTAGAAGCCATTAAAAGAATATATTTGTTTTGTCAATAAACAATGTACAATATAATACAATATTTTAAAAATTACAAATTTCCTTTTTTCATTCCTCGATTGACATCCATTTAAAAATAGCATACTGCCAAAGCTGCAGTGTTAGCATTAGTTGTTGCAGGCTTGGCTTCTAGTGGCTCTGAACCTGCTTTACAGATTCGCAGACACGCCTGTTTTACACACGTCACTCAAACACAGAACCAGGAAACAGGACTCAGGAGTTCAGGGAAAGAGAAGCTGAAGTGTAGTTGAGCTGCTGAGTGTGTCTCTGTATTCATGCAGTAAAATGGCAGAAGCCAGATTT
>NW_026129689.1:122386-150684 GCF_022985175.1 Labeo rohita | reverse complement strand
AACTCTATTATTATTTAACAATTATTTTTAATAGCCATTTAATTTTATATTCATAAATGTACATTTTCAGGGGGAAAAATCCATGTTTTATAGCATTTAAAAATGAAGTAAAGCATTACATTGAGTTCATATTGCTCTCAAAGAAACAAACATCTATTCAAGTTTTCCAAGCTTTGCATGCTTTAATTAAATAGCATTTGATTTTTTTTTTTTTTTTTTTTTTTTTTTTTTTTTTTTTTGTATTTGTTGTAATTTAATGTTGTATTTGTTGTAACTGAAATTCTGTTTAGTTAAAAAAAACACCACTGATGTTGGATCTTCAACTTATTAGATTTATTTATTTATTTTTATCATAATATCACAATTAAATGAACATGGGGTGAATTTTACATACTTTTTCTGCTTTTATTAACATGAAAAACAGACAGTTTCCCCAGTATTTCTGCATTTTTTGTCTTACTCTAATTAAGATTAAAGAAGAAGAAGTCGTCTATTCTTGACCAGCTTTCTTAAAGTCAGATACACACTATGGTAGAAATAATAAAATTACAACACAAACCAGTTAACGTAGAAGGCCAAGGAATGACCCAGCGCTTATTCTCAAAATGACATTTTCATGTTTACATGTTTTAAAATACTAGATGTTATATATATATATATATATATATATATATATATATATAAATCAGTCTCTGCTGCCCTCTTCTGGACAGACAAACGAACAAAAAAATCATTCTTAATATTCATAAAAAATATGTTTCTGTTTTCTGTTTTCATTTCAACCAGTTATTGTCATTTCAAGTACAGTGAAACATTTGACAAAACTGATTAATTAAATGATTAAGATACAACTGACAGTCTTTATTGTGTGACACACACTGTAAAAAATCCATAAAAATTATGTACTTTAGAATTTTTTTTATCATCATTATTAATATTTTATCAGTGTTTTACCTCTATTTTAAATTTTGAACTTGTGTTTTAGGGATAATGGAAAATTAGGCAACCAGTGCATTTTCCATTTGTTTGTTTATTAAATTAATTTATTATTTTTTATTTTATTTTATTTTTTTGGCAGTGGCCAGACCACATGGATCTTCATGAATATTCATATTGAATTGTAACTTGTAGAAGAGCAGTAAAGACATTACAAAGCATTACAAGAATAACAGAGAATCTGTGTGCATTAGTAAATGTCATTGGAGAAAGTGATTAATTAATTAGTTAATTCATGAATCAGATCTCTGTGTGTTATTCAGTGATGGTGAATTGAGACGCCCCTTCCGGGCTGATCTGATTCAGCCTCTCCATGACAGACTTGCGTTGCTTTTCCCATTCATCCTTTGACAGTGAGGAAGGATTCGTCTCCAAGAACTTATAAGCATCTTTAGACTGAATACTGAAGATGCGTTGAGCTTTCTGACAGCATTCACCAAACCTCTGCCAGTACTGGAAGATTAAAGCCATTAACACCATTAATCACAACACATGAACTGAAATACACAGACAAACTCATGACGTCCCAAAATGACTCGCTCTTCCCTCGAAGTTCATTATGAGGAAGGAACGAATGAAAATGTGTCACATGATACATATTCTTACTTTATCTCGGGAAAAAATAATAACATTTGCTAATATAGCTGTTAATAATAATAACTGTTTTTTTTTTTTTCTGGTTATTATCTGGTCAAAGATGGTTTTCCCTAAATGAAATGGTTTTAGCTGGTTTTAACTGCTTTAGTAGGTTTTTAGCGGGTCTTGCTAAATGAACTGGTTTTAGCTGGTTTTCAACTGTTTTTTTTTTTTTGTGGTTTTTTTTTTTTGCTAAATGAACTATTTCATCTGTTTTTTGAGCTGGTTTTAACTGGTTTTAGCTGTTTTTTTGCTAAATGAACAGTTTTTTTTCTGGTTATTATCTGGTCTAAGCTGGTTTTCCCTAAATGAACTGGATTTAGCTGGTTTTAACTGCTTTAGCAGGTTTTTAGCTGGTTTTTAGCTATTTTCGCTAAATTAAAAGGTTTTAGCTGGTTTTTAATTGTTTTTTTTTGTTTTTGTTTTTTTTTTTTGTTAAATGAACTATTTTTGCTGCTTTCAGCTGTTTTTAATTGGTTTTAACTGGTTTTTATTTATAACTGGTTTTAGCTGGGGGTTTTTTATAAACTGGTTTTTAGCTGGTTTTAGTTGGTTTTTACAAACTTTTCAATGTAGTTTTTTTTTTTTTTTGGTCATATTTGTTCATTATGATTAAAAATAAAAGAATAATAATTAAAAAAAATAATAACACAATAGTCATTGAGTATAAATCTGTTGTGCATTATTAGTCAGAGTGCATTATTAAAACTATATAGAGATTGAAACTGTAAAGATCTACACATATTAATGAAGGGATTAATCAACTTTCACCTGAATCATTTGCTCAACATCTGTGTTCCCTTTCCTGCTGTTTTAATGGAGGTCAGAAACTCCTCCTTCAGCTCATCCAGGTCCTCAATGAGATCCTCCCCGACAAAGGTCTTCTCTTTTAACGTGTCCAGCAGTTTTCCCACTCTCTCCCAAAAGCTGTGAAGCTGAATCATGACAAGAAACTAATTTATATTAATTTCTCTGCGGCCTCCAAGTATAAACAACAAACAACGAGACAAGTTTGATTCTCGGACAAATGACTCTTAGGATCCGGTTGATTAAGTGGCTCAAAAACAAGGATATGATTCACGAACGAATGATTCAAATGAGTCGGTTCCTTCTGTTGATTCAAAAACAAACAGTGCGACTGGAGGATTCTGGTTCATGAAGGAATGACTCTTTTGAGTCAGTTCTTTTTAGTGAATCAAAAACAAACACTCTATCCTGTACCGAGAAATGTTTTTAAATACTATATATTTAAAAAATTATATATATATATATATATGTATATATATATATATATATATATATTCATATGTTTAATAAATAAGAGAAAATGCCTTAAACGCTCTGCATTTTTTTTTTTACTTTAATATAAGGCTTTATCTGCTGAAACCAAGAATGCTTTAAATAAATCACAGATCAGATTTATGTGGTTTCAGTATGTTGACATACAGGGGTTGGACAGTGAAACTGAAACACCTGGGTTTAGACCACAATTAGTATGGTGTTTGGCCTCCTTTTGCAGCCAATACAGCATTATTTCATCTTGGGAATGACAAATACAAGTCCTGCACAGTAGCCAGAAGGATTTTGAGCCATTCCTTTCGCAGAACAGTGGCCAGGTCACTATGTGATGTTGGTGTATGAAAACATTTCCTGACTCGCTCCTCCAAAACACCCCAAAGTGGCTCAATAATATTCAGATCTGGTGACTGTGCAGGCCATGGGAGATGTTTAACTTTACTTTCATGTTCATCAAATCACTCTTGTCACCAGTCTTGCTGTGTGTATTGGTGCATTATCATCCTAATACACGGCACCACCTTCAGGGTACAATGTTTGAGCTATTGGGTGCACATAGTCAACCTTCACACTCTGCTCTTATTGGTGGAATGTGCGATCAGTAAAGACTGGCCACCAGGCTGCATAAATATAGCCATGAAACCTCCAACACTGTATTGGCCAGTGTTTCAGTTTCATTGTCCAACCCCTGTATTACCATTATTAATTACAATATATATGTAAAATATATGCACCGAATGCCAATGATGTCACTGTATTTTTTTTAAGTTATTAGTTTAATTTATCATAAACTAATTTGTTTTCAGTGAACATAACATTCAGTGAGACCACATCTGTGATTATTGTTATGAATGTCTATTTGAGATCTTGCATGAATAATCCTGCTGCAGCAGCATCAGCAAAATATATAGAATGTGTAAAAAACAAACAAACTTGGTTTTATGTCAGTTGCTCCGATCAATGACCTCTTTGATTGTCTCTGTGAAATCACGTGGTTTAGAGTTTGAGGTTCATCTGGTGACACAGGCTATAAAACACACAGGCTATAAAGATCAATGTGCAAACAGATCAAATATAATAGAATGATAGTGACAGTTTCTTTGCAGAAGTGAAATCATGTGCAGAAACTGTAAAATGTTATACATTTTGACTGATATAAACAGACCTACAAATAAACATATGATAGAGTTTAGCAGGATTCTTACTGTGTTCTTATGGCTTACAATTTATTAAGAAATATTTTTTTCTGTCATAAAAATACATCAGGTATAAACTGGTCATTTTTTTTGTAGGTTAATGTTGCTTTCCATTCTGTCAGTGTTTTAATCCTTGTAATAAAATCCACCATTACATCATCATCAAAAAGGAGTTAAATGTACAGTTTTAGTTATATGGAGTGTACACGAGATTAGATAATAATCTAAGATATCATCGCTTTGACATCAATTCCATGTGACAGTATTAAATCTAGAATATGATTTCGACAATGAGTAGGTCACGTGTTGACACCTGTTGTCTAACCCCAATAGAGTTCAGAATGTCTGTAAATGTTGCTCCCAGTGCATTGTTTTCATTATCAACATGGATGTCTCACCCACTATTAAGACCTTATCTGTAGCCAACACTAGTTCAGATAGAAAATCAGCAAATTCTTTAAGAAAATCTGTATGGTGCCCTGGTGACCTGTATACAGTAGCAAGTACAAACGTCACGGGGGATTTATCATTAACACTTGTTTCTCTGGATAATGTTACATGAAGCGCCATTACTTCAGACGAGTTATACTTGAAGCCCGCTCTCTGAGAAACACTGAAAATATTGCTATAAATTGTAATAACACCTCCCCTTTTACCTGTTAGACGTGGCTCATGTTTATAATAGTAATCATGAGGAGTAGACTCGTTTAAGATAATGTAATCATCCGGTTTTAGCCAGGTCAATGATCATATCATTTACAAAAAGCGCTTTTGTAGAGAGGGACCTGATATTCAAAAGGCCAAGTTTTATCATTTGTTTCTCTGTATTATGTACATTTTTTATTTGTTGAACGTTGATTAGATTATTACTCTTAAATTGGTTTGGACGTCTTTTGTATTGTCTAGCTCGGGGAACAGACACAGTCTCTATAGCATGATATCTAGGTGAAAGGGTCTCTATGTGCTGAGAAATAACTGATTTTGGTGACGTGAGGCGGCTAGCAGACGGTCGGATTAGCCAGTCTGTCTGCTTCCTGACCTGGGCCCCAGTTAGTCAAGTGCAAACTCTAAGACTATATGCCATATTACTAGAGAGAAGAGTGGCAATTCTGGTGGGAATAAAGATATATTTTATCACTTTAAACAACAGAGAGTAATAGTAAGATAGAGATTTCTACAGAAAATGAAGTTCCGGGGAGCTACAAATGCACACCACTCTGCAGCATGGCAAACAGGAAGTGCCGAGCATATGTGCTCAGCCATGCCATACCTAGGCCAAATGTGACAGTTATCAGCCACATTTGGCCCAAAAGTTCTTGCTATCTGGGTTAAGAGTGAAACATGAGATAACACACAGATAAAAGTAATTGCAGTCGCATGCAATTCACTCATTTTCACACTGGTGTGGGCCTCCAGCTATTTCTTTAAAGGTTAGGACCCAAGCTGATGGTCGGGCCGTCTCCTTTTTGACCGCAAAAAGGCAACAGTCAAACACACCTACTTGGGTGGTTCCTTGTTAATTCACTGAAATCACGTGATTGTAAAGAAAACCAGATAATGTTAAAAAACAATAGATAAGTGATGCATCTGTGATGCACGTCATTTAAAGTAGGCGTCCTCACAAGCATATATATTTGCTGGGTGGAAAACAGATAAAAACAGAAGGAAAAGGAAACTGGAAACAAAACATGTAAGTAGACCAACTGTTCATTTCATAATATTATTAGATTATGCTATATGGATTTTTATAACATATAAAATTATGATTTATATATTCAATTATATATTCAAGACAATCTCTAAAGTATAAAAAAAAAAACAGCTGTCTTCTACACTGTAAAAAATTCCTGTAAATTTTACAGTAAAATACTGGCAGCAGGGTTGCCAGCCTGTTACTGTAATTTTTTTACAGCATTCATTACAGTGTATGTGAATATCTGTTAAACTGTAATTTATTTCTGTGATGCGCAGCTGAATTTTCAGCATCATTACTCCAGTCTTCAGTGTCACGTGATCCTTCAGAAATCATTCTAATATGCTGATTTGCTGCTCAACAAACATTTCTGATTATTAGCAATGTTGACAACAGTTGTGCTGCACAATATTTTTGTGGAAACTGTGATAGCTTCATTTTATTTTTCAGAATTCACAAATGAATAGAAAGTTCAAAAGAACAGCATTTATTTGCATTTAATAAATGTATTTCTTAAATCATTTACTGTTACTTTTGATCAAGTTAGTGCTTCCTTGATTAATGAAAGTATGGTAACACCATACCAATTCTCACTATTAACTAACTGCTTATTAGCATGCCTAACATACTGGCTGTATTAATACTAAAAATAGCCTATATATTCTACATGACCATATTAATGTGCCACTTCAGATTGCAATGTGAATCTTTGCTAACTATCATCTCCGAAAATATCTTGGCAAAATTCACTTGTTTAGTGCAGAAAAATAGCGATTTATTGCAGCAAGCAGAAATGACTGTCTTTCTCTTATGTTAAGAACGCGCTGGGAGGTGCTTTCTCTTAGCGCCACAAAAACAGTGAACCTATCAAAATAAACCACGTAACACATTTAATAAAGGTGTATCAATGCACATTCCCGGCCAGTCTTGTGTTTACCATGGCACACAAAGTTTTTTATTAATTAATTTCTTTTTTAATAAGAGATGGCGGAGCGCAACAGCACAGTCTGAAGTACTATAGCTGCTCACTTAACCCTGTGGTTGTGTTCGGGTCAAACTTGGAGACTTGACTTGGAGAAGATGTTCTTTTTCCTGAAAATACTAGTTAACATTATTGCATTGGACTCAAACTTGCTGACATTTATCACACAGGGTATAAGTGTAGTCACGGTGTGTTTCCACTACAGGGTAGCGAGCGTTTTCCATTCATTCCAATGTAAGTTGAACGTTAACGCTTACGGGGTGCATTATGGGATTGAAAGCAGCACAGAGAAAGCGTTGAGAGCGGCTTTTTACCATACATTTCACACGCCCCAAAGCAGTGGCGTTGTAGTGTTGCCAGCGGCACTGACCGCAGATTTGCTATTTTTTTTGCAGAAAAAAATAAATTAATAATAATAATAATAATACAAATAAATAAAATAATAAAATAAAAAAAGCAAGTAAAAGCATTTGGGATCATTTGGACCCCTGATCAGTCAAATCGGGCTCCTGCAGCTCATGGTGGGTGCAGGGTTGCGAAGTCCTTACATTTTTTTTTGTTTGTTTTTTTTTTGCTTCTTCACAGAATTGGACTGCTTTTAAACTGTTGCCATGGGTTGATTTTTCCCCAGTGGGCTAAATGTTTGAAATAATTGGCATAAATTACATTTGGCTAAAATGTTTGTATTGAAACATTGCAATCCACCTATGACATGGCTGTGCTAAATGTGCTAGAAGTTTTGTGAAGGAACCATCTCACCACCCTGCCTGACCCTTTGACTCCTGTCTGTGACAAATAACACATTTTTAGTATGTGGTCTGTCTGTCTGTCTGTCAGTCAGCTACTGTAATAAAGCATCTTCTCTTATTTATTAAATATCACATTGTGCCTTTCTTTTGTATTTCTAGAGTCTGTAGGAAGTTTCACCAGTGGACACTCTGTAGAAAACCATGGCTGACAGCAAAGGTGAGAGTTTATCTATTGCAAATTTGTGCCTAATATAACGGTTCTTAAACTGTCCAATTCAAGTGCTCAACAAGAGATAGAGAAAAGTTGTAACGGTCATTAAACCCAACTATTTCAGTGGTCACAATTTTCTGTCCATCACTGATATATGGATTTGTGTTTCAGAGCTTCTCACCAAGGATTCTGTAAGCAGTCCAGAGTTCATCCAGCAGCTTCTTCCATCTGCGGAGCGAACGGCTCTTCTCTATCATCTGTCGTACCTGTGTCTGGGAAACTTCCCAAAGCTAGAGCGTCTGATCAGAAAACGAGCTCTGGAAACACAACTGCTGTTTGGATCCTCTGAAGCTGTTCTGATGAAGGTTTTTCCATGTTAATTTTCCAACAGCTTATTAAATCCAGATACACACACACACACACATATGTGTGTGCTGTTTTAGTGAACATCAGTGCTTATGGAATGTCTTGTCCAGTAACTATCAGTAATTAACTGTAGAGCCCAGCAAGGAAAGAAACAACTGGGAGATTTCTTTCTCCGAGAGTATTATAGGAACAGAAATCTCAACAATCTACACAACAGGAATTATACTGAAGACAAGATAAACCAGTATTCTTGTCCTTTGATGGAAAATTATTATTATTATTTTTTTTTTTTGACAAGAGCCTCTTTTATTTGCTTCTTTACAGTGTGCAGGAACCAGTGAAAACTTAGTTAAATCACTGCTGCCCTTTCTGAAAGTGGCTGTGGAGAAGAACAAACCACAGTTAGCGCCCGAGGATGGATCAGTGACATCATAAATGATGTAAAGGCAATTGTGGACAGGTAAAAATGATATACTTGGATAATATAAAGCAATCATAACTGATGATAATAATATTTCAAAATACCTGACGTTTGATGCACATTCAGGTACAATGAACATAATGGTGATGTAGCCAAATCAACCAGTGACATCTCTACTGAAAAGGATGAGACAGAGAAGCAGCAGCAGCAACAAACCAGTGAGATGAAGGCACTTCAGAAGACTGTGGAAGGCCTGAAAGTAAACCTTCAGAACATTAACAAAAAGGTAGAGGATTATGAGAAGAAGATTGAGGAAAAAAATGCAGAGATGCAAAAATTTATCAGCAAGATCACCAGCACCAATGATGAACAGACAACACAAACACCTACAGGGACGTCCACGATTGGATCAAAAGTGTCCTTATTTTCAAGGATCGTACCATTTATGGAAAGCGTTATTGATTACATTTGGAAAATGATAACATCCCCTTCAGACCAAAAAGTAATTGAAGCTTTTAATGCTGCAATATCTGCACTCACCACAGAACAGAACCGTTTGAAAGAACAAGAGTGGAAAATCCAAAATGAGCTGATGGACAAGCAGCTGCGGCTGGCCAAATTAAAAATCGAAAATGGTGAGATCTTACAGTGTTTTCTTGTTCATATTCAACAAATATTCATCATGTGGATTCTGGGATTGCTCATTTACTTCTCTATCTGGTTTCACAGGTGAGATTTCTGGTCAGATTTGTCACTTTGATGAGGTCCAGACATGCTTGTCCCAAATTCAGCAAATTCTGGTTCAGCTCCAGGTGTTCTGGGAGAAAGTGGGTTCCAAGCTGAAAAAGATGAAGGAAAGGACCTTCGCTGGAGAGGACTGTCTTGATGAGCTTGATGATATGAAGGAATGCTTCCTGGACTCCATTGATCAAGCTAAAGAGGTAAACCATGATGATAAAGATGTTTGATCTCTCTGAAGATCTTCTGTTGTGAAACTTTTCATCTGATTTCTGAAGTGTTCTACCGCTGATGTTAAAATTTGATTTGAACAGCAATGGACACACTTTGGCATCAGCTGCATGAAGGCCAACCAGATCTTCAGCGTTCAGTCGAGTCAGGCCTACAGGTTCCTTGAGATCAGTCCTTCATCTCTGTCCAAAGAAGAGTGGCAGAAAGAGTACAAGAGTGTGAAGGAGAAACTAGAGAAGATCGGACCAAACACTGTGAATCATAAAGCCATCACACAGTGAGATCTAGAAAGATGATTTACTTGGGTAAATATTGGTTTACAGTAATGTTTCTGCTTTATTTCTTTACTATGTTCCTGATTTGATCTTTCAGTAACTGTGTCTGGTAAACTAGTATAAAGTGACTATTATTCATCAGGCATATGATCTCAATATTTGATCTGCTCCATATGAAATAAAACTGCTTTCAATGATATGAGTGAGTGTGATTTTTAAACTGTTATTCATTTCTTTCTGTTTAAAACTTTCAGTTTTGAGGGAAGCGCAGATGGCCACATTGACTGTGATGTTCAACAACAAGTAGCACCATCTGACAAAGTTTTAAAAATGGAAATCATATTAGCTTTATTTTCCCTATTATCACAAGTGAATTTTAAATCATATTTCACTTTAAACAGTGTTCATGTTTGCTGCACTGACATCCAACATGTAAAATGACTGTTTATGAGAAAATAATGCAGGTGTTACTGAACTTTCTCAACTCAAAACTTTTCAAATATGTATTTGGGAATATATTTTTAAATAGTAATTTCTTGCCATATTTCATTTCCATTCTGTTAGTGTTTTGTAAAATGGTTGAGGTATAACATTCTCAAATGTATATTTTCAGAGTTTATCTTCGTTAACATCATCCTGATTTTTGTTATTTTTAGGGTTATAAGTTCTTGAGGCTATATAGACTCACAACGTATGAAAAGACCTAAGAGTCAGTGTCTGCTGCCCTCTTATGGACACAAGCTTTAACTTTATTTTTCATTTTCAAAAACTAAAAAAAATCAGCATAGGTTCTTTTTGGTTTTCTTTTTCAGTCTAACATAAGAAGGCTCAATAATATTTCATATTGTTCAAAGATTTTGAGTTTTAGTTATTGATAATTCCACATTCGTGTCATTTCCTGGTTTGATTAAATAAATAAAAACAATAAGTATGGCAACATTAGATATCAGACTGCAGCTGTCATTATAATTGAAAGAGTATAGTTTATAACAATTTATATTTTAACACAATATAGATTCTGTTACCAAATTTACCAATTTAATAAATGCTGCCTGATCATTAGTTGCACTAAAAAAATGTATTTTCACAAGAGCTGCACTGAATCGATTGTGAAATGTGCCATACAAAAGAATCGGACTCAGTTTTAAAGTTCTGTGTTTGCTGTTAAATACGATGAATAATTAATCCAAAAATTCGTATTCTGTAATCATTAACTGATGCTGCTGTACTGATTTTCCTGTGAAACATAAAAGAAAATGTACAGTATCTTCATGTTCTTTTCTGTTAAGTGACGGTTCTTATAGAGAGCAAGTCTGCGGCTTCAGCTCTAAAACAACAGCTGCAAAGACACAAAAATATCATGAATGCACCACAGAAGCATCATAACTCTATATGACTGAGTCTTTTCTGAAGTCATGAGATGAGGAACAGACACAAATGTATGAGATTCACTGATAATATTCCACTTTCAGTATTACTGATACACGCTCGAAAAATAGTTTGGGCTACATTTAAGATTGATGTATTTGAATTGCATATAAAAACCCATTAGATTACACAGTTTAAACATAAATTAATATACATGCTGCATCTCAATTTTCTCAAGAAACTATAATAATATTAAAGTAACACTGTTGTGATAGGACCTACTAAAATAACACTGTCGTATTGTGGGCGACGATATCAGTATTTAACAGGTCAGGGTTAATTAAATGCATTAAAAATTCACTGTTTGCCCAGTATACGATACATACTAAAGTATATACTACAGTACCTACTACAACAACACGTCCATTGTCATTTGGCACAAAAAACACACGGACCACGGGTTTGGCAGATATAGATATGTATTTATAGGTTTGTTTGTTTGTTTTTTCATACCAGATAAATAAAAAGTTAACAATACAATCTGGTCACTATTATATGTGGAGTCTGTATGATAATAATGACCAAATTAAAACATGATTGTCACTCAGTGTGCTTCACAAAAATCTGTCAATGAATAAATTATCTGGTGAACTTCCTCTATTTACAGTATAAACAAAAAAAAAAATGATCACGAACACAAGCTTTGGATCTTCGGACGGGACGTTTCAGCGCGCGACAATTTCAGCAGTTTTTCCATCGTTCCAACTTTCCCTAAATGTTGCATGACCGTTTTTGTTTGACAACTGAACTTGTACAGTAAGGATTACACTTTTCATAACCAAAATTAAACAACAAATAGGTCTACAGTACTAGAATTAGACAATGATGGACAAGAGTCAATTATTTATTAAAATGTCAAAATTTAGATCACATTAAAAAAGTTATAACTAATTATAATCGAAGATGTATTGTTGTAATATATTCCCTGGTATGTAGCTTACATATCTAAGCTACTATTTCATATTTTTTGAAAAAGTAATAGCTTAGGTAAATCTATTAAAATCTTGAAAGCAAAAAGTTGGTCTACTTACATATTTTTTCAGGTTTCTTTTCCAACTGTCCGCCAGCATCGGCCAAATATATATGGCTGTGAAGAGACCACATGATTTTTTTAAAGGGGTCATCGGATGCCCATTTTCCACAAGTTGATATGATTCTTTAGGGTGTTAATGAAAAGTCTCTAATATACTTTGATTAAAAATTCTCAATGGTTTTGTAAAACAACATCCTTTTTACCTTGTCAAAATGAACTCAGCAAAAATCATCTCATTCTAAGGGGTTGTTCCTTTAAATGCAAATGAGCTCTGTTTGCCCCGCCCCTCTCTTCTCTCTGTGGAAAGATGATCTTGTTTACATTAGCTGCATTTAGTGGCATTTAGCCGCTAAACTTCCTAACTACCATGTTATAAGGAAAGACGATTGCAAAGATCCATAAAAAAACCCTTATACTCACTTCTGCTGTAAGTGAAGCTGGATCATGAATGATTGAGGTGCATTCCCTTCACAAACAAACGTAATCCACTGCATCTTCAGCGGCTCAGATGTCGGGAGTAAATGACGACCACTATGTTCATTATTACATCCAGCAACACAACACCTCAATCGCTCAATCAGAGATATTCTTGTCTAACTTACATCCCTTCTCCGGCATTGAAACAAAGAGGTCGGAGTGTTAAGTCTATATGACAAATCACACATTATTTCCAATAACTGTGGTAAATAAAACCAGGATTGCAAAAGATTAAGTTAGATTTTCAAAATATAAACTGTAATGGATTCATTTTGTGTGTTCCAACTCTCGTGTGCATTGTTATCTTCTACTTTATCATGTATTGAAAAAAAGGACATATTTTCTTGGTGTACGTTTTAATCATTTGTTTTTCAATTTGAAATGAAATAAGCAGAAATGAGAAAACGGCTCCTTTATTCGTTTTTTCATTTGTTCAGAAAAACAAAAAAACGAGATTTTGGCTCGATTTTTCGTTTTTTGGTTCACTGGTTGAAAATGGATAAACAACCTAAAAATTGTTTTTCCACATGTGGGCGGTCACAAGACGCTCCTTTCCGCCGATTGGTCACCTCATCAGTTGTTTTGTTTAACAAAATAATAGTCCTTTATTTATTTTCTATTTTAAATTCAATCTTTAGAACAATGCACATACAAGGACAATAACATAAATTACATCAAAATATAATAAAGGAAAAAAATAAATAAATAAATATATATATATATATATATATAATATGCTTTTCCTATTTTATTAGTAAAATAATAATAAAATAGGAAAAGCATAAGAAATTACATGTCCATAACAAGTATAAATAGTTACAGTTATTCAAACAATACATTTAAGGCTTCAAAATACTTTACAGCTTTTGTTGCTTTGTTAATTCTTTTTTTTTTTTTTTTTTTTTTAACGTATGGTGGTGACCTATTTCTATTTTAAAAGGAGTAAAATTATTTAATAAATAATAATAATAATAATTTTACTCATTGTATAAAGAAACAAGTAATAACAACGGCGACAAAAGATGTAAATTATATTAAAGTCTTAAATCTAATGTTTGAATAATTATTTGTACTTGTTATGCACATGTGATTTTCTTATTGCTTTTCCTATTTTATTATTATTTTAGTAATAAAACAGGAAAAGCATAATGTTATTTTATTATATTATTAATTTTTTTAATTGTCTTTGTTTATTATATTTTGATGTTTGTATATTTATATTTGATAGATTTAAATTAAAAAAGAATAACAATAAACAAATAAGGGACTATTATTTTGTTGAACGGAGCAGAGGAATAACTGACGTCAACGGTCCAGATTTGGTTGACCAATCAGCGGAAAGGAGCGTCTCGTGACCGCCCACATGTAGAAAACAAATTTTGAAGTCGTTTATCCTTCTTTTTTTTAAATAAAAGAAAAAATCGAGCTGAAGTCTCTTTTTTGTTTTTCTGAACAAATGAAAAAATGAATAAAGGAGCCGTCTTCTCCTTTCTGCTTATTTCATTTCAAATTGAAAAACAAATGATCAAAACGTACACTGACTTTTCTCCTTAATGAGAACGTTCATGCAAACTTAAAAAAAAATAAAATTTACCAGTGATACTATTACTTATGATTTTTAAAACCAGGTCAAAAGACAATAGTACATTTTACTGCCATTAAAAACTCCCAACAGATATATTTGCACTTCGCAAACAATGCTTGATGATCACACTGATGGTTTACAAACACTTTAACAATATAATAAATATAATGAAATGAATAAAGATACTTACTTTGAACGATGAAGTTTGAAAGGTTGAGGAAGTTTGTTGTGATCTCGACGATCAAAATGGCATCATTCCACGTGCTCCAACCACCAAACCAACATGTGCTTGTAAACTTGCATGTGCATATCCAGTAAACAGTTCAAATGAAGTTGGTCTGACAATTTTTGAACCAACTTATTAAATCAACTTTTTTGAGTTTTAATGTCCAGTTAATAGTAGAAACATTTCTACTATTACTAGAAGAAAAAGTCATTACTATCTTCCATCTCACTCTTGCAGCTCAAACCGAAACCTTCTACGGTTTATTTTCGTTAGAGATGTGGTTTAATCTGGAAAACCTGTAGGTCAAAAGTTTCTTTGTATCAGTTTTACAGTTAAATAAAATATACATATACAATAAAATATACATCATTACTTTAGATTGCAGTGTGGTGTGATGCTGTACATACTGTATAACAATATTATAATTAGGGCTGTTTATTTTACCCATTTATTTGGTGAAATTAATTACGGAAAAAATAACATGTTAAAGGGATAGCTTACCCAAAAATGAAATTTATTTTTACTTACCCTCAAGCCATCACTGCATCATAACATCAATGGTCCATACTCTACATTGTGGGTGGCGTTATAAAGCTAAAGCTAGTTTGTCTTCCGCCATGTTTGACACGTTGTCACAAAAGCTCTTCTTTAATGTACTCAGAGTAGCCTGGTTTTTACACATGCAAGGTGAGATCTTACGACCGCTTTTCTGCCAGTTTCTGTGGCTTATTGGTCTATACCACTGGGCGCTATAGTCATTGTTGGTTTCCGTTGTTTTTTAAATAGGTCACAATACTGGCTATAAACAAGTAACTTAAGCTGACATTTCATATAGGCTTATTTAAACCTTCAGCATTAAAGAACAATGATGCTTGATGATAATGAAGCTCTTATTTAATGTACTCGGAGTAACTTGGTTTTTTACGCAACCACGATGAGCTCTTTTCTGCCAGTTTCTGTGGCTTATTGGTCTATATGCACTGGGCGCTGTAGTCGTAGTTGGATTCTTTTGGTTTTAAAATAGGTCACAATACTGGGTATAAACAAGTAACTTAAGCTAACATTTCATATAGGCTTATTTAAACCTTTAGCATTAAAGAACAACAATGCTTGATGATAATGAAGCTCTTCTTTAATGTACTCGGAGTAGCCTGGTTTTTACACATGCGTGGTGAGATCTTACGACCTCTTTTCTGGCAGTTTCTGTGGCTTATTGGTCTATATGCACTGGGCGCTATAGTCATTGTTGGTTTCAGCTGTTTTTTTAAATAGGTCACAATACTGGGTATAAACAAGTAACTTAAGCTAACATTTCATATAGGCTTATTTAAACCTTTAGCATTAAAGAACAACGCTGCTTGATGATAATGAAGCTCTTATTTAATGTACTCGGAGTAACTTGGTTTTTTACCCAACCATGATGAGCTCTTTTCTGCCAGTTTCTGTGGCTTATTGGTCTATATGCACTGGGCGCTGTAGTCGTAGTTGGTTTTATTTGTTTTTAAATAGGTCATGTTACTGGGTATAAACAAGTAACTTACGCCGACATTTCATGCCAGTGCATAAACTGACCCAGTGTAGTGTCGATGCAATGTGGGTCTTTTTGGTTAAAAGCGTCTGGCAAATTCATAAAATGAAGGCCTAAATGTTGACTACACGTTATTTATGTGGGAGATTAAGGATTAAAATATAATTATAAAATAGAAAATGGCACAGTAATGTCTTTATGTAGTGTAAAATAATGTTTAATTGAAAGGGGGTGAAAATATACGAGAGTTTTGAAGAGTGAATGTGTAAATCAGTGACATAAATCCAGTCTTTATGATCTGTACATCAATAGTTTTACAGCACTATTGTGTGTGTGTGTGTGTGTTTGTTTCTTCAGGTCTGTGTGGTGTTTATACGGACAAAGTGTCAGTGTCGGTGATGGAGGGAGATTCAGTCACTCTGCACACTAAGGTTGAAACGAAGCACCAAGAGAGTATTAAATGGTATCTCAGCGGCTCTCGCATCGCTCAAATCGATGGAGATCTCAGTTTTATCTGTACAGACGTTCAGTGTAGTGAAGGAACTGAGAGATTCAGAGACAGACTAAAGCTGGACAGTCAGACTGGATCTCTGACCATCACAAACATCACAAACACAGACTCTGGGGAATATAAGCTAAAAATCATCAGCAGCAGTGACAGTGAAAGGATCTTCAGTGTTTCTGTCAATGGTGAGTCATTTAATGAGTGTTTAGATGCAATTTAAATGACAAGATCTTCCAGCAGCTGTCGGTTTGTGTTTCAGATGCTCCTGCTGCTGATCTATATGAAATGAAAGAGGGAGAGTCTGTCGCTTTAGACGTTGGTGTAATAAAACACCCGAATGATGTGATGACGTGGTATTTTAATGACACTCTCATCGCTGAAATCACTGGAGATCAGCGTAAAATCTGTACAGATGATCGGCGTTATAAGAGATTCGGAGACAGATTGAAGGTGGATCATCAGACTGGATCTCTGACCATCACGAATATCAAAATCACAGATTCTGGAGAATATAAACTTAAGATCAACAGCAGCAGCAGCACATTCAGTATCACCAGAGTGAAGAGATTTAGTATTTCTATCACTGGTGAGTAAGTCATTTATTGCATTTTTCCTTTGAGGAATTAAAAAAATTCAAACCAGTATATGTTGTGGTGTGGACTGTTTTAACTGTGGTTGCCAGAAGAAAATACAATCAATATCATGCAACTGATGACTAAAGTAGAAAGTGAAGGTGAGGTGATGTGTACAACATACTTGGAGTTTGTCATTTGCATTTAACCCATCCAAGTGCACACACACAGTAGTGAACACACACACATACACACACCATGGAACAGTAAATATAATTTGAAGATATTGGTAAATATTGTATTTATTATCATTCTCTTCCAGATTCAGGTCTGTCTTCAGCTGCTGTTGCAGGAGTAGTTGTTGCTGCTCTTCTTTGCTGGTTGCTGCTGTAGCTGTTGTTATGGTTTGCCATCAGCTGTACAGCAGTACCACAGAATGTAAGTATTACATACAGCTGATTTAACAAGATATCATTTTATGATTTCAACATTAAAGGAGAAGTCCACTTCCAAAACTAAGATTTACAGATAATGTACTCACCCCCTCGTCATCCAAGATGTTCATGTCTTTCTTTCTTCAGTCGTAAAGAAATTATGTTTTTTGAGGAAAACATTTCAGCATTTTTCTCCATATAATGGACTGGTATGGTGCTATGATTTTGAACTTTCAAAATGCAGTTTAAATGCGGCTTTAAAGGGCTCTAAATGATTCCAGCCGAGGAATAATTCTTAATATCTAGCGAATCGATCGGTCATTTTCTAAAATATATATATATATATATATATATATATATATATATATATATACTTTTTAACCTCAAATGCTCATCTTGTCCAGCTCTGCCATGCACATGTGTACTCTGTTTAATCTAGATCAATACAGTTAGGGTATGTCGAAAAGCTCACATTTCATTTTCTCCTCCAACTTTAAAATTGACCTACATCGCCGTTTTACCTTTTTTTTGTCAAGGGTGTTTGACCTTTTTGCCACTTTCACTACAACAAAGCAATTCAGGATGATATTTGTAGGTTCAGGAATAAATTTTGACCATTAAAGTCCACTTCCAGAACAAAAATTGATGATGTACTCACCCCCTGTTATCCAAGATGCTAGTCTTTCTTTATTTAGTTGGAAAGCAATGATGTTTTTTGAGGAAAACATTTGCCCCGAGTTTAAACTTCCAAAATGCAGTTTAAATGCGGCTACAAATGATCCCAAATGCACTTGTAAATGATCCCAGCCGAGGAAGAAGGGTCTTATCTAGCGTAACGATTGGTTATTTTCATAAAAATAATACAATTGATATACCTCTTAATGTCAAACGCTCGTCTTGTCTTACTCTGCCTGAACTGCTTTTGTTGCAAATCCTTATCTTGCCATTGCGAACAGCTGTTACCATCGAGCTCACCCACTCAGTCAGTTGGTCGACTTTGGTGATGTATCCATTTTTGACCATCTCTTGTAATTTCTCTTTTATTTTCCTTCTGAGCGTTGCTGGTTGCCGTCAGACTGGATGAACTACACCTTTTGCATTTGGGTCAATTTTGATTGTGTACTTGCCCAGCAAAGTTCCTGTAGTATGCGCCAACTCTGGATAATCATCTAGCCCTACTGGCACATTCTGCGTTTTCAATGTGTCACTGGAGCATTTTTCTTTGTTTTTTGGATTTGTTGGCTGCAATGCATCAAGCCGAATAACCAGGCCTATAGTGCCTTGGCCGTTTTGCCTCTCAGCACATTTTCTTGTGATATCCACAATTTCAAACTCTGCTTTTACAGTAGCACTCTTGTGTTTAATCCTAAGATCAACTGCTGCTACTGGTTTTGGCTTGTGGTTGGAGTATGACTGCAGCACTCGATGCGAACATTTAAGCTCACCAGTGTGGATAAGTGCCTGATAATTACTCAAAGTCAGTGTATTTGCACCAGTATCAATTCTGAATGGCACTTTCTGTGACAGAATCTCAATGTCTGCTGTCCATTTGTCGCTACTCACATCATTTGTCTGTTTCAAATTAATGTTGAGAATTTCCTCATCTTTTGTCATCTTCAATGCTTACTGTGTTGACGGATCTTTTGCGACATACTGCAACCCAGTGGTTTGGTTTGTGACAGCAGGAACAGACAGAGCCTTTTGCTGGGCATTTTCCTTGGTTCCACTTATGCTGTTGGTCTTTACCATGACTTGTGCACTTTTTGAGCACGTTTACATGCTTTTCTTTCCGAACACATTTTGTTTGATCCTTCAGATAGGCTTTTTTGTTAGCTGTTATTTTGTTTTCACATGCACTGCTCGCACTTGAGACTCTTCTTCCCTAATGATCTGAATCTGCTTCTGTGAAAGTTCAAACTGCTGAGCGATTTCAAGCGCTTTGGGCAGCGTTAAAGCTTCACCCTTGTCTAGTAGTCTTTCTTGAACGCGCTTCTCTCTGACTCCAGCGATTATTGCATCGATCAACATGTCATCTGGACTCGCAATCCATTAGTTTAAGTCTCAAGTCCTTTACAAAGTGATCAAAACTCTCAGCAATCCCTTGCTTTCTTTGCTTAAAACGGTGTCTGGCTATCCTCTTATTCTTTCTCGGCCTTATGTAGTTTGCAAATTTGTCCAGAACTTAAAACAGATCATTTTTCTCACTTTCTGTCCAGCTAAATGTCTTGTAAATTTCCCGGCCTAGTTCGCCGATCCAAGTACCCAGCCAGCCTGCGCGCTGCTTCACAGATAGCTCCGATAGCGGGCCTTCGAAGACAAACATGACGTGGCTCTGAAATCTCTTGAATTCTTGATACAAATCTGGAGCGTCCCAGTCGATTCTTGGGTGATTGAACTGCGAGGATGCCATGCTGCCTTATCCGTGCATGTCAGACTTCTGACCATATAAAATAATGCACAAATTAAATAATGCAACTCAGTGCTTTCAAACATGTGAGTTCTTTTACTTCTCTTTCTGCAGTGGACAACATACATGAGGAGGAGGAGCCTAAGCCAATCAACCACAGAGTCTGAAGTGTTTCTTAAAGACACACTGTCAAGATGGCAATACATTACACACCTGTTTGGGGAGGGGGCGCGGTGCTCAGAAAATACAGAGACTCTGATCGTTTTCTCTCCCCTCATAAGGTGGTGAGGGTGCTACATCTTTTTTGCATGTTCACTTTGTAAACACTGTGTCTGTTCTTCTGCAGTGATGTAGGATGATTTTGAAATGATTTTTGAAGTTGAGGGAGAAAATACAGTTGGAGTTTTTCGACAAACACAAACTGTCTTGAGTCAGAATACACAGAGTTCAGGGAGAGAAACACAAGCCTTTGAGATTTAAATGTATATAACTTGAAATATAAAATGAAAATAACTGATCGTTTCACTAAATAAGACCCTTCTTCCTCGATTGGGATCATTTACAACCGCATTTGTGATCGTTTGAAGCCGCATTTAAACTGCATTTTGGAAGTTCAAAATCGGGGCACCATATCAGTCCATTATATGGAGAAAAATCCTGAGATGTTTCCCTCAAAACACATAATTTCTTTACGACTAAAGAAACAAAGACATGAACATCTTGGATGACAAGGGGGTGAGTACATTATCTGTGTTTTTCAGTGTCAATAGAAATGTCTACCTGTAAACTGTTACTGTGTTAAGAACTGTCACAAATGCATGCAATAATTGTTTTTATTTATTGAGTTTGTTTATTTTTGTTTGTGTAACTTAAACATCAGACCTCCTCATTAATTTTACCCTTTTGTGAATGTGTTTTCTTACAGGAGGAAGATGATGATGATGGAATTTAGAGTTTTACTTTATTGCCTTTTATACTTTATTCAGACAGAAACAGAACAGTGAAACAGTTTTCTATTAGTCCCCACTAATACTGATCCTCACTAATACCCTACGAATACTCACTAATACTGCATTAAGTGAAAAAGAAAACAACTTTATCAGCTGAGAGACAGAAGATGCAAGCTTAAATGAAAAAAAACAAAAAAAAAACACTCTGCTTATTTATTTTGCTATTATTATTTAACCACTAACACTTAAGTCATTCACTTTCAAGAGAAAACACTGGTTAACCAACTTTTTATATGTACATTAGGTGCTACAGCCAGCTTAAACACACGTGCATTCATTTAAATTCTAACTGAAATCAGCATTTATCAGGGGTCAAGTGCCTTTAAAGTAATGGCTGAAAAATAAAAGTAATGTTTTATTTAGCAAGCATGTAACCACTAACACCACTGAGAGAAAAGACCATTTACAGCCAACACAGGCAGTTTACAAAGGAAATGTATGCATTTTAGTGCTTTTTAACAGTTATTGAGGTTGAGCCAATAATCAAGGACTATAGTTCACAAAATGTTGCTTTTGAAATCTCCAATATTTGATGAACGATTTGCTTGACAGCAGCGGTCTTACAGGCAAAGTTCCTCAGAATGAGGAGTTCTACCATGTGGTATGAATGTTGTGGGCATGTGCAGAAAAAATGCACCTAAGATGCATGTGAGAAATCCCAAGGCACCCCCTGGTGGCAGTTTTTTTTTTATTTCTCAAAGGCCTCTAGGGGTGTGATTTAATTCAATCTGCCTCTTTGTCTGATAGCTGCTCAAGTATATATATACACACTAGTCAACATTTGAAGTTGATCAAAACCTTTCATCAAAGCTGTCCTAAAACCAAAAACAGTACCCATTCTTGTCTTGGACATTCATACCACATAGTAGAACTCCTTATTCTGTGGAACTCTGCCTCTAAGACCACTGCTGTTGTCAAGCTAATTGTTCATCAAACACATTGGTTCAAAAGCCAAACTAGTGCTAGATTATTGGCTCGACCTCAATAACTGATAAAAAGCACTAAAACGCATAAATTTCCTTTGTTGACTGCCTGTGTTGGCTGTAAATAGTCTTTTTTTTTATCAATTATGTAATTTTTTTTGTTGTTGTTGTTTGTTTGTTTTTCCAAATTTAGGCTAAAATTGCAAAATTCCAATAAAAATTCTCCTTCAGGTTTTGATGATGCTTTTTTGATTCGTCTTTCATTTGGTGCTCATTTTCTTTTGTTTTCTCTTAATTGTAGATCAGTCAAGAGACTGACACCCACACATGGATTTTCTTTTCTGAAACAAAACTTCAGAGATCTTTGTATGCAGTGTTCGAATTGATTATGGGACCCCCTATAACAGCCAAAAAAATATACTTGGGGGGGTCCCCTGGTTTTTTAATAAAACTAGAATTTTTCAAACATGAAACTGGTGAAAATGAAAATTAAATGAAAATATTCGATTGCTGTATTAAATTTAGACCTGCTCACGTCACACCATATTTTATTTTTCCGCGTTTTTACAGCGTTGCTGATTATAACCAATCACACATGACTCTGAGTTTAGAATGCAGTGGCCAGACAGAGGCGTTCAGAACAGTCATAGCCGAAACCCTGAGTCTTGTTCAGACTGAATCTCGCGAATTCCCTCATGTATGTAAGATTCCCTACGTGGTAAGAGATTCATTTATCATACAGTGTACGGACAGCTTCATTTATTATAAGAGAAGTTATGATTGCTTAAACAATAGCTAGACTGACCTTATCATTTTTTAAAAAATAATTTCAGATATCAGCATTCGGTTTAGGATTAAAATATCAAAACATTATTTATACATTTAATGCATTCATGTCCTGTATTAAACAGTGGGTAATACATCTGTCTGTGCTTCCTCTGCATTGAAAAGATTTTTGTTGATAATGATTTTATTTGTTTGGTAACAGTCTAAAATGTTATAATATTTTAATTGACTTTATTGATTAAATATAAGAATTTGATGCAAAAGATAATGCATACTTTTAGAAAAAAAGGAATGAATTTATAAAGGTAAAAAAAAAAAAATGCCCATAAAAGGTAAAAATCACTTTAAACTTGTTGGAAAATAAAAATTTCTGTCACTGCTGTGAACTGACCACATTGAATATGAAGAATATCAAGAACTTTAGGAGTCAGCTGTCCTGACCCCCATAAGCTTTGACAGAATTCGAACACTGTTTGTATGTCTATGTGATTACTACATTATTAAAAACATGATTCACTCTGTTGAAGACTTGTTTTGATTCATCATAAATAACATTTCTTTTCCTTACATGATTAATATTTATATGCTTCTGAATACTAAATAAATACTAAACTTTTCTCTGAAAGTTTGTGGCTGTTTTTGAAACTGAGTAGGTACTTAATTTTAATTTAGTATTTATTTAACAAGCGCTAAAAGATTATGTACTATATAGTCTGAATGCATAAACTATCAATGCGATCCGGAAATCATCTGCCATGTTGACATTATCGTGTGACTTATGATGTTATAACAAGCACAACAACTTAAAAGATATGAGCGACAGGTTTAATTCATCCATCTGTAAATATCTGAAATATATGAATGGTGAAATTTGCTCATTTTGTGGTCTTCTTAATGAAGCAGATGGTTATTTATTTTGTGATTAAAGTATATCCAATATACTTTGGGTTGATTTAACTTTTTATATTTGACCCACAGTTTTATCCACAAGATATTTTTTATTACGAAAAACCCAAAATCGTTGACTCTTGAATATGTTGTTAATTTCTTTATGTGCAAAATTTTTCATCCACAAGCAAAAGTGGCTTAAATCTCCTTCTCCCCCTCTTTTTCTTGTTAAATTTAACTCTCCTGTTTCATCCCACATGGTTATAGAAAACAAAAAAGTATATTTTTATGCATTATGATGATTATTCAAATATATTTAACCTTGTCAATGTGCTTTTTTTTAACTGTATATAAACTGATATTAATTAATTAATTTATTTATTTATTTTCATTATGTTTGTACGTTGTTTAGGATACAACCATCTTTCCCTGATCTTGTAAATAATTTTAATTTCTGCAATAAAAACAAAAATAGGCAAGAGTGACAGGTGCACTAACACCTCATAGCATCAATGACTTCACAACCCTACCTAATATGGTTTATTTTAGTGTTTGCCATATCTGCACAAAGGAGACGTGAGGTAGCTGCTTGAACATTTCACTGCCTTTGAAGAAGACTGTTGATTTTATACTCAAAATTGGTATTACTACTTAAAAATTAAGATTACCCCAGAATGAATTACATTGCTAGCCCACCCCAACCCTTACAATAACAATGATAAATGCTGATCAATACTTAATTATACTTTTTTTTATTTTATTTTTATTTTTTTTTATTTATGACATTTTAGTAAAACAAGCTAAATTCTGTTTTTTTTTCATCATATTGCATAGCTAGTCAACATTTGAAGTGGTTAAAAAAAGTGAATCAAAGTTTTTCTAAGACAAAAACAGAATATTTGATGAAAGGTTTTGATCCACTTCAAATGTTGACTGCTGTATAAATGTTTTCAGTCAGGCTGAAATGGTGACAAATCAATGTTTTTAACCCTAAAGTGCAGGCTTCGTGAATCCAGAAACTGCATATGGGCACATTTTACCCACAATTCCTTTAGCTTTGAGCTGCCAAAAAAAGCTCTAGACAACATGAAAGTTCTCAGTTGTATGTAAAGGGATATATATATATATATATATATATATTATAAATGTATTTATTTATAAAAACATGTACCTATTTACAGCCTTGACAACCATTTATATAAGATCTGGGAGGAAGTAAGTAAAAAATGAAATTATCATAGGACTCCTATTCTTTCCCTGATTGGTGGAATTGGTGTTGTTACAACTTACCCAATGTTAACCATAATCTCTCCTATACTCAGTGCTTGAAGTGGAAAAAAAGAAGTGCCGGTACTTTTGACTTTAAGTTTTAAACTTGTTTGAATGCTTTCGCTTACTGGATCCTTGGACCTTCCAGGAGTTTACTGGTTTAAAATTATGTGATAGCAAAAACCTGCTTCCTTTCATTTTTAAGGTATTGTTTCAATTATAATGTACTGATTCCAGAGCCCAGTCTCATGAAAATCCGTATCAATAGCAAGAGTTTCTGTAATGGCATGCTATATGCTGAAATTGACTTTGCCGTGCATATGATACACGTGTTGACGTGCATATAAGTTTCGCAAGCCTATTATACGCATCTACTCCACACTCCTAAGCCTACTTATTGCTTATCATAAACCAAAGTCAATTTCTGTGTACAAATAGTGACCTACGCCAAATAGAAACAGAAAAGCGTGCTAGTGATACGCACTTTCATGAGATCTGGTGACAACCCGTGAGGTAGACAGATCGCTTGCATTCATTCACATGATTGTCGAGATGCAAGGCGACCCCTCTTGTGGTAGTGTGATTTATATAGTGTCATTTCTAATCACCCAGACACTGACGCTTTGACTCTGAGTACCGGCAACATGTCAGAAGTGCCAGTATGCATGAAAAAGTGCCAGTAAGGCTAAAATATAAAAGTGCCGGCCCACTTCAAGCACTGCCTATACTTTGATGTCAAACACCTATCGATCTGTGCAGCGCTGCTTCAACTCAAACGGTTGCGAAATTTTCATAGAGAAAACAATATAATTCAGTTATAGTGAAATCCCACTACATTCAAGATTTTAGCTGGCTGAGGCGGCCAAATATGGATCAGATTTTGGTTAGAAACTCAGGAGTGGAGAGTGGAGATTCTTGATGATGAGCATTTATTTTCTATCTTGAATTTTCATCTGAGGTATGCATCTGTGATATTGTAAGGAATGGTCTACAAAAGGAAATAAAGAGCAATAAATTATATTTTTTAAATGAAAATAACCAATTGTTTTGCTAGATAAGACCGTTCTTCCTCGGCTGGGATTGTTTACAGTGACATTTGTGATTGTTTGAAGCTGCATTTAAACTGCATTTTGGAAGTTCAAACTCATATCAGTCCATTATATGGAGAAAAATCCTGAAATGTTTTCCTCAAAAACACAATTTCTTTACGACTGAAGAAAGAAAACATGAACATTTTGGATGACAAAGGGGTGAGTACATTATCTGTAAAATGCTGTTCTGGAAGTGGACTTCTCCTTTAAATCCAGACTCAGATTTGGTATCAAGATTATAGACTGCTGCCCAGTCTGAAGGTTGCTGCAGAGAAAAACAAACCACAATTAGCCCTGAAATTCCTAGACAAAACCAAAGAATGGATCGGTGAAATTATACGGGACGTGAAAGAAATTGTGCAGAGGTAAGACTATGAATTAGAAAATGTTACCAAATGAAGTAGTTGCATAAATGTTTAATGATTAAAAGGAAACATTTGATGCACGTTCAGGTACCAGAAATCCTCACTGAGAAAGAAGAGACAGAGAAGAAGCAGCAACAAACCTGTCAGATGGAGACGCTTCAGAAGATCGTCAAAGACCTGGATGCAAACCTTCATAACATTAATAAGGAGATAGAAGATTATGAGAAGAAGATTGGGCAGAAAAATGCAGAGATACAAAAGTTTATTAACAGCATCACCGACACCAAGAACGAACAGCTCATGAAGACGCCTGAAGTGACGCCCATGATGGGAACAAGTGTTGCTATATTTTCAATGATGGTGCCATTTGTGGAAAATATTATGAATTACATTTGCAAAATGGTGACGTCCATTTCACAGGAATCTATGATCAGAACTCTTTAAACTGGTTTATCTGAGCTCACTAGTGCACAGCAACACCTGAAAGAACAACCTCACTAAAAACGGTGAGATCCTACAGTGTTTCCTCATTAATATTAAAGGAGAAGTCCACTTCCAGAACAAAAAAACTAACAAAAAACAGATAATGTACTCACCCACTTGTCATCCAAGATGTTCATGTCTTTCTTTCTTCAGTTGTAAAGAAATTATGATATGGTGCCCCGAGTTTGAATTTCCAAAATGTTATTTAAAAGCAGTTGTTAATGATCCCAGCCAAGGAAGAAGGGTCTTATCTAGCGAAATGATTGGTTATTTTCATTAGAAAAATACAATTTAAATACTTTTTACTCTCAAACGCTCGTCTTGTCTTGCTCTCCCTGTGTATTCTGGTTCAAGACAGTTAGTGTATGTTGAAAAACTCCAATCGTATTTTCTCCGTCAACTTCAAAAATCATTTCAAAATCATCCTACATCACTGCAGAAGAACAGATGCAGTGTTTACAAAGTGAACATGTAAAGAAGATCAAACACCCTTAACAAAAAAGGTAAAACAGTGATATAGAATGATTTTGAAGTTGAGGGAGAACATGAGATGGGAGTTTTTCCACATACACTAACTGACATGAACCACAACAAAAACAGAGTCCAGGCAGAGAAAGACAAGACGGATTATGCTCTCTAAGCTATGAAGTCGTGGCGCACACTCTGGAAAGGGCGATGTCCACTTTGTTGGTCCAGGAGCCTGTTCACCTGTCAGAAATGCGGGAAATTTGAAGTTCGCTTTTTACCCCCCATTTCCCAGGTCGGTCCTTTTGGCAACACTGTGTTAGAATTTGCATGCAATGTATGGCCTCTGTCTTACAGGTTACGTATGGTAACCCTCGTTCCCTGATGGAGGGAACGGAGATGTTGTGTCCTCCATGGCACAACTCTGGACTGCCTCTGAGTGAGTTAAGACGCTTCGACTCCTCAGAACAGAACGAGTGAGCAGAGTATGCACTGCCCTATTTACACCCAGATGTCCGGGGCGTGACCAGCTATGCAAATATGCACACCCAATTTCGTTGGCCTTTTCTCAAACTATCAGAGGTTTTTGGGCTCCCAAGGGCGACCCCTAGTGTTGTACACTTGACACAACGTCTGTGTTTCCTCCATCAGGGAACGAGGGTTACCATAGGTAACCAAGACTTTTTGGGTCTCAGGAGACTAGTGTAAATTGACCGACAGCGCCATCTGCTGTTTTTTGGAAAAGGAAGTTGCTCAGTTGCATTTGCAAGAAAATCAAGCCAAGTTTCCTCATAAAAAGGCAACCGAGTCTCACAGTTGTAATACACAATAAATATATTTGTCTATACCACTGCATTTTCTCTCAAATAGAGTTTTGTATTTGCAAATCAGTTTGCATTTGTTTGAAAGTCACGTTTTTCTTTGCAAATCAGTTTGTGTTTATATATATAAAACATCTGCTGTACTGTGCTGTATTTATCTTAAACCTATCATCCGATTCTGAAAGAAAAGTTTGATACTCACATATTTTATG